>NC_028639.1:43747770-43964960 GCF_001406875.1 Solanum pennellii | reverse complement strand
TCCAGGTGGACTGTGACGGCCCGTCACACCTGTGACGGTCCGTCCTGCACCTCCGTCCTGACGGTCAGAGACTCGTTTCCCGTACCAATTTCTCAAGAGTTGAAGTGTTTTGCAACGGGAGCTTACGACGGCTCGTCGTGGATGTGACGGCACGTCCTGCAGGTCCGTCACCGATTACAGAGAGTCGATTTTCAGTACCCAATTTCAGAATTCTAAGTATGTTGAAACGAGACCCTGCGACGGTCCGTCGTGCCTGTGACGTTCCGTCGTGGGGTCCGTTTCCTTAGCAAATTTTCCAGAATTAAAATCTGCTGCTCAAAACGACTAAACAGGTCGTTACATTAGCCTATAAGGGGTGTTGACTCCCCAAAGAGGGATAATCATCCAATGCATTCCCATGAGAGGAGGCCCCAATTTCAAAGTGGCATGTAGAGGGAGAATATCTATCTCTTAAGTCCATAAACTATGCTTGCCAAATAGTTTCTAGCAAGTAATATCACCTAAGATGCTTGTATGTTACTCATGTCTTACTTTGGAAAGTACGATGCCCTCTTTTTGGTATGAGGGGATAACACAGAATTCCATTTTTAGCACCCATGGTCTTAGTGTCGGTTAAGTCTATAGTTTCCCTAAAGTAAAATGGACAATCGTAGTAAATGAAGAGGATCCAAACTAGGAGGAATTAAGGGAGGTTACTTAGTAAAGGTTGATGTAATGAACCCATCTTGACATTGCACAAGTAGCACATTACGTAGTCCTAGGATGGTGACCTAATGTGTATGATTATGCTTATGTCCATATGCATGTCTTTGTAGTATTTGTCTACTTGTTATTAAGATGTGCATGGTATAAATATATAGGATGTGATCTTATCCTTATATGCACTTTGTTGATATAAATGACTATATGATAAAGGTCTTGTATTGATATGAATGAAGTTACCTTAACTTACTTGTTGATGCATAAATTGAATGTTAAGGTTTGGGGTCTCATGAAGGTTTTACTAATCATGTGTGGGGTTATGGGGATTCACATGTGCATTACACTAGTATACTAAGATTTGGGTCATGAACAAGGTCTAATAATGATGAATATGAAAAGCAGTAAAAATATGTACAACGTGAAGTAGCTTACCTGTAATGCAAATGTAGCCTTGACTTAAATGTGTCTTTGATATATTATGCTTCTATAATGATATATGTTGTCTTATTTAGGTTATATGTATGTTTTCTTGTGGCCAAAAGTTGACGCATTGCACAAAGTATCACTAGGGTGTTACTTGGGAGGTTAATGAATAAACAAAAAGAATGTTCACTGGTAAGTTAAATGAGCTCACTGTAAAGTGACCTCAATTATGTAATGAATTCTAATGTGATATTATGTAATTTTTGGCCTTCGAATATGTCTATATGAATTATGTGAAAGATACACATGTAATTGTCTAAAAGTTTTATGAATATTTACTCAAAAAGGAATGAAATATGATTTCAAGAAAATGTTTCTTTTAAATGCATGTTTTTGCGTGGTTGCCATACTTAGTGCATTCTTGTAATAATCCCATTTTTCTATACTTTTTACACAAAGTGTAGGTTATGGATTCCTAAAAAGTATTCCTATGATTGAGGAACTTGATAGATGATTCCCAAGCTCAAGGAAAGGAATGCTTAAGTGCAAGGATTTCCTAAAGTATTCTAATGTTGGTGAATCTATGATGGCAAAGAGACTTAGGGTCTAAATATGTATTATGACATATATTTTGTATATATATAAAGTGATGTTACTAGCATATGATGTGCTATGAAATGTTTTAAATTTTCCGCTAAATGTACTATGTCAATGCGATGAATGATTAGTATGGGTTTGTATAAGACCTCCGAGAGGTCAAGTACGCAATGTTACTTCTTGGGGGTCCTCCCTGAATGTGACAATATGCATTGCACTAGTTTTCCCTGAGGGAAGTCTTAGGAGGATGTTCTTATGCTTTCATGACTAGAATGATGTGCAAATGTTGACTCTACACTTTGATGAACTATATGATGTTAAATTCAGTTATCTACATGTTATTGGTCTATATTGCTATACATGTTGATGACTACTGATGATGATATGTTATATAAAGTTATACATTGCTTGTGATCTTTTGTTGGGTTTACTTGGTTGTGTGGGGTTATGGGACTTCATTTGATTATTGCACATGTAAGATTGGTAATGGGTTATGAGTAAGGGTCTTAGATATTAGTAATGCTATTAACTATTGTTCATGCTTTGTTGTTATGACATTATGTTGGAGTATTCTTGATTATGTGCTCTAATATGCTACTACACATGGTTACTTGACTTAATTTGATGATGTTAGTCTTGTATTGCATATGGTCTTGTCTTAATGAGTATGTGTCGCTGAATGTGCATAAAGGCTTTTCAATGTAAATTAGCATGGTTGTGAATAAATGTCCCTTTGATCATGATTTCATTGTTTTATATGCATGTGTTTCGATAATTAGTACAACTGGTGTACGAACCCATATCTATATGTTTTCTAAAAATGTAGGTTCCGACCATTGAGTTTCTATAAGTATAATTGAAGATGACTTGGACTCTTTTCTCCAAGAGTTCCTAGGTCTTCATGTTCGGGGATGTTATGTATTTCTACATTCTAACTTTGAAGTTGTATTGTCATAAATAAATTATTCCTTCCTTTATCATTTGGATATTGAAGTAAGCCTCTATTGGCATGTTGACTTTGTATTGTCTATTTCCAATATTTGTACTCGTTTAGATGCATCAATATCAGATCTATGTATCTTATGTTATCTAAATAAGAAGCCTATGTATGCTTCATATGCGACGAGTTTAAGTAAATTCCACGTGTCGTATGCGAAAGGTCTATGTAAACCTTACTATATAGATATATATGAATTTTTTTAATTTTCTGCACTTTTTAACCTATGAAATGTAATGATGAAATCTAAGAGGCTAGTCTTAGTCCTCTCCAACGAGGACGATGTCAGTTACATTTAGGGGTTGCTCCTCGGTCATGAAAGAATGTACACACATGTGTTTCCTACATACCTTCTAATTATTCCTCCTATTAGGGGTATTTAATATTCCATGTACTTTGAACTAGCACTAAGACCATTTTTATTCTTTCCTATCGGATGGCTCAAACTGAGTTCAAGGAATTGAAGGATCAGTTACAAGATTTATTGAGTAAGGGATTTATTCTCCCTAGTGTTTCTCCATTGGGTCCTCATGTTTCCTTTGGAACAAATAAGGATGGAATCATGGGTATGTGTACTAATTATGGATAGTTTAACAATGTGATCTTGTTTAACAAGTATCATTTTTCTCATATTGATATATTGATGAATTTTTCATTAGGTTTTGGGTGCATCTTTGTTTTCAAAGTTTTACTTAGTTCCGGTTCTCATCAGCTCATGATTAGGGCTTTGGATATCCCTAAGATAGCCTTTGGGACCCATTATAGGCACAATGAGTTGCTTATGATGTCTTACGGTTTAACTAATGCCCTATAGCATTCATGGAGTTGATGAATGATGTATTTTTATCTTTTATATATTCCTTTTTCACAATGCTCACTGATGCCATCTCGTTGTACTCCAATATTTAAGCGGATTAAGTTCAACATTTAAAAATTGTAATCAAGATACTGAGAGAAGAGAAGTTATACGTCAAATTCTCAAAGTGCAAGTTTTTGCTTAATTTTTTGAGGTATTTTTGGAACACATATTGTCTAAAGAGGTTATTCAGGTAGATACTGATGTACCGTGGTTTCGCAGTACTTTTAATGCTTTTTCCTCAATATTTATGTATGTCTAGAGCCTTTTTTGTAGTGGAATAACATGTTTTTATCTTTTTGCGGGAAAGACATCCAAACCCAAAATGCAAAAGCCAGCGGAGATTTTGTAAAAAGGTGACCCATAAAGGCCATAGACAGTCCATCGTTCCATTGATGGTCCGTAAATGGTGACCGTGACTGATAGTTCAGGCATCTGGAGAAACTCAGAGAAATCTAAACCAGTGTGGGATACAGCAGGATCGACGGTCCGTTGATTGATCGACGGACCATCCTGCTGAATCTTCGATAAGTTCAAGGATAGTCCCAGTACCCGAAGTTGAACAAAGTCTAAGAAAGGAATGACAGAAGGCATCGAAAAACCGTAGATACATAGACGGACAAATATTGTTGGTCCGTTGATGGATTCAAAGAGGATGGCAGCTGAAGGATGAAAAAGATGCTTTGTCTAGACTGACGGAGGCAGTCAATGGTTCGTTTGTGGGTGTCATCGATTACAGCCGCGTTTTTTTGGAAAACTTTCCTTTTTTTATTCCTTTTAATTTAGGACTATGTGTTTATAAATAGGGTGGAAAAAGATCATTTTTGGGGTTTTATTCTATTACAATTGTTCTTAGTTTGTGTTCGGAGATCGGGTTTTACAACTTTAACATTAGTTCAATGTCCTAATTTGGTTTTGAAGTGATTTCTTGTTATTTCAAGTTGAATTTCTGGATTTTCTTCGAATTTTCAAAGTAAGTTAATCTTTTATTATTGAACAACTATGAATTGTATTTTTATTTGCATGGGTAACTAAATCACAAACTAGGGTTGTGGGAACCATGAGTTATTAACAAAGTAGACCTAGCTTAATAACAATTCTCAAATAGGTTAATGCATGTATTGATAATTCTTTTGGTTAGATGTCATTTTAACGAGTGGACGTGTTAGAACTCGCTTTGTTGCTACTTTCCGGGCTAAGGGGGTAGTTAATATGAAAAGAATTATCAATATAAATTTAGTGGGATGCTATCTAATAGGCTAGTCTCTATTGGTGTGAAGTAATAACTAAGTCATACATCAAATATGATGCTTAATATGAAGAAAAGGTAAGGGTTAGTAGCCTATAAAAACGTAGTCAGACCAAGGTACGGGGTGAAATTCTCAAAATATCGGAGCAAGGATTTAGAGATACCTAACTTTTAACTTTGCATGAAAAGCACTAGGGAAGAATTGTTATAGATAGGAATACGACGTTATGAACCTACGGGAAAAGTTACACCCTAGTTTCTCTCACAACTTGATCAAAACTAAATCTTTACTCCCTTTACTTGTTTTACTTAAAAATATTAAAAGAATTTTGTTTCACAAAATCCCCCGTTTTAATTACTTGTTTTCGGAAAGAACTCGACTAAATAGAAGTAATTGTAAGTTCAAATTATGTTTAAACCTTTTTATTCGTGGGATCGGCCCCAACCTACTTGTCGGGTTCTTTATTTGATATGAACGATTATACTTCATTAGGTAGGTGTAATTTGAGCGTATCAAATTTTGGTGCCGATGCCGGGGAAAGTGGCTTTTAGATTAAACTTAATAACATTACTGAAGTTTAGTCAATGATATCCAGATTTTAATTTTTCTTTTGTTTTTGTTTTTCTCAGGTTTATCTCTAATGTATGCCAAGTACATGGATCCGCGGAGAACCGCTAATTCCGTTCTACCCTGGACATAAGTGTACACTATGAAGAATAAAAAATCAGCAGAACCTAGTAAATCTTGGTGATAGGTTAATAAGGCTTCCTCCACCACCTGTTGATGAACATAATCAAGTAGTTGGGGAAAACCAGGTTGATAATGCTATGACGATGCAACCTCCTGTCCCATGCCCTCATGAGTTCTATAGGGGCAAAGTCAACATTAATGCTTTTGATGGGCCTCTAGTCCTACCTCTTCTGATCCATGGGCATACATTTGTGGTGACTAGTACTTTGATGCAAATACTCACCGCGAGGGGTTTGTTTCAGGGCTTTCATCAGAGGATCCCCATGGTCACATCACAAAACTGAGGTTTGTATGCAAAAGTTGTGTGGGGAGGCCAAACTTAGATATGAAAGTCATCTTGTTTCGGGTGTTTCCTCAATCATTGATGGGAGATGCAGCGGTATGGTTTACTGAGCTACCTTATAATTTCGTCTACACTACGGATAAGTTGAGAGATGTATTCCTAGCAAAGTACTATCTAGTATCCAAGAAGATTAATCACAAGGATAAGGTGAACAACATTGTGTCACTACTGGGAGAGTCGGTAACTAGCTCTTGGGACAGGTTTACTACACTTTTTAGGAGTGTCCCAAACCACCATATTGATGAAGAGTCGTTGAAAGAGTACACTTATCGGGGTCTTGATGATAACAATAAAGCATTACTCGATATTATTGTTGGGGGTTCTTATGGTGAGTAAATTTATGCCGAGATCGCAGAGAAATTGGAGAATATTTCTCGTTACAATAAGTCTTGGAGTACTAGAAAGTCAGACACGTAGAGAAACACCTTCACAGTGCAAGCTATACATAATCCTGCGGCAGAGAAAGGGGAATGCGGAGCTCTGGTTGGTATTGAAACACCTCATTGGAGGTGCAGAAAAGGTGAATGCGGTGAACTACTTGACTAAACCAGAACCACCAGCAGTTTAGTGCTAGTATGAAGAGGATAATTATGTAGTGAATGATCAGACGGGAGATTTTTGACAAAACACCCAAAGCTCCAATCAGGAGAATTGGCGTCAAGAACAATGAAATCAAGGTAGGAACTATGGTAACTACAATATAGATGTGGAGTATGTTCGAGATGGACACTATAACCGCAATAACAACTTCAATCGGGTTAACTATGGTAACGGAAATGATTGGAGTGAGCCCTATGTTCCACCTCAAAATCTGGAAGTTGCTCCTAGGGATGATGGAGGTAGTATGGCATGACTTGAGAATATGTTACAGAAGATGATGAGGAGGTTTGATGCTAGTGATGAGAATGCCATGGAATTGAGAAGTTATTTAGCGAACATTGGGAAAAAGGTTTATGCACATACAGTCTCGATTAAGAATCTCGAGTTATAAATGGCCCAATTATCCACGACTGTGAAGCCACGCCAACCGGGAACTCTTCCTAGAAATACCATCCATATCCAAAAATGATAGACATTTGATGGCAGTCACTACTTGAGGAGATAAGCAAACTTTTGTCCACCTATGTTATATGTGGTATAAAATGTGATGAGAAAAGATGAAGAGGTGGTGGAAACTAGTGGTGAATTAGTAGACAAAATGGTGAAAGAAGCAGGGTACCCCAAAAGGTGGTCCCCATTCCTAGACCTCCACCACCATTCCCTCATACTGCATATAAACACTATTATTAACTATTTTATGACTTTAAAACATCATGACACACATTTTACGCTCTAGTTTCAACTAGCTCATTTTGAGGGACGTTACATAAAGGTTCAAGATCACAAAGTCTTACGGATTCTCCTTCAAAATCCATCATCATTGGTCTTACCCTCAACCAATCCAATTTCACAATTCAATATTAATTTACACAATAACTAAGTCAATTTCATAAATACAAATCAACTGAACATGAGATCATAACCTAGGGTTAAAGAATTTGTGTAACTTCAAGATCTATTCCACATACTATTTTAAATAATCAAGAACCACCATAATTGAACAATAATAAATAATAATATAATCATAATAATCATTAAAAATCATAATGAATACAATTTAGAAGATCAAATTCGGATTAGAAAGAAACTCATATGAAATCATCTTTTTGAAACCAATTTTGGAAGAGCCATTTAGGGAAAGGAATCCAAAAGGTTTAAGGTTTCCATAAATTGTTAATCCTTGAAGAATGATGGAGAAAAGTATTATTTATTCCCTATAAGCCTTAGAACTTTACCTTCAATGGATTCTACTTTGGGAGAGAAAAAGTAGAGAGAAGGTAGAGAGATTTGGTTTTGGTGATTGTGGGGTGTTAAGTATAGTTTAGGCTTAGGGTAGGATATATAGTCACTTCACAAACATAATTAACCACCCCTTAACCCATAATTGGAATCCTTACTAATTAACTAATTAAGTTGACCCAGTTAAAACAATAGAGTGAAATTGCAGCCTGACCTACGAGACTATGAGCTACAGTCCGTAGGTTAGTCAACGGCCATCCTTGCCCCCGTACTGCACATCTGTAGTTTTGATCAGATACCATGTGTTTTGGCCATTTTGGAAAAATGTATAACTGTCCGTAGAAGTAGGCATCGACGCCCCGTCGATCAATCTATGCCTGCAGTCGTAGGTAAACATTGCCTAGTGACAACATTTTGGTCAAAATGGAAGGGTCCTCTTCAAAGACCCTTAGGGTGATCCTTAGGGAGTCATACCTGGACGTTTTGACCACAAAAATGTTCTACTATATGTTTGACACTTTTGCACAAAAATTCATAAAATTTCGACTCCTAAAACCTCTTGAAATAGGCTAAGGTACACTAGAACCTCTTTTACAATTCTCCGGACGTCGTCGACGTTCCTCGACGTCTTGACTCTAAAATTCCTATATCACTTATAAGCATTATTTATGATCTTAAAACAGTGTTACAACTCTTAGACACTCATGTGAGGCTCTAGATTAGGTCTTGGACTTTTGGAGTGTTACATTATGTTATGATTTGCTAAGGGGCTAATATGAGATCTTTTTGGGACGAGTACGCCTTTTCACATCTAGGGGACCCCTGAGTCGTTATAAATCCTTATAGAAGGTCATAGATCCAGGTATTTTTCATGACCCTAAGTACACCCTAGAAGTTAGTGGGTCCTTCAGGTAGAGCGTATTTAACCTCTCGGAGGTCTTGTACAAGCCTTTAGACATTATTTATTTCCTAAACACGTGAAAATTATAAAAGAATTAAAATTGTTTTTTAAAACATAATGTGGAATAATTTTATAAAACTTCTAACATATGTCTCAAAAACAATCTATGACATTTTGAGTACAATAGTCTTCCGTCACAGCCCATAAATCTCTAATATTAAAAAGAACTTGAATGAAAAAACAGAAGTGATGTCCTCGGATTCTATGAGGACTCACCAATCTTCATTTCTTGACAAGCCTAGGAAACTATACCTTGGAAGAAACTCAAAATCCTCAAGACCCTACACTAGATTAGAATGTAGGCAATATTTGTGTTATTAAGAAATGTACCAAGTATGGAAACTATAATACCAAAATATAAGATATCTCAAAGGGTTAGTCAACAATTGGCATAGTCATAAGATATAGAAGCATAAGCATATCATGAATATCATAAACATTATAAAGCATCATAAACCATATAAGATTCCATACTTAACTCATTGTCCTTCTTACTCAAATGAGCTACTTCACAATCCACGTCCAAGTATACTTGTGCAAGTCTAAGGTAGCATCCCATACTACTACAAAAGCTAAGTACCCCTCTTATGTCATTCTTGATCATAATTAACTTTCATAATTAAGACCTAGATTCATTATAACATATGCGCAGTATTCCCCTAGGACACCTCCTGCATACTTGTGCAATGCATGTGAAGCACCCCATTCCACCTCACACACTAAGAATATCTTGAAGTCACCCTAATCCCTTTAATTTTAGGTTAGGAGTGTCTAGTAGACCTACTTTATATTTGACAAGGAACTATCATCTTAAGTCAATCGTTTCATCATAAGAAAACATAGCCTCTACCAAAGCTAAACATACATCAAATATAGGTCACATCATAGGTAGCTATGAGTCATAGTTTCGCCATGTATGTATAGCATCCCATACTACCATCCACACTAAGAACTTCTCTAGACTAACCTAATCCAAGATATATATGAACGGAAACACCCATCCTAACCATCATGCAACCAATCATGTAGATGCAAGCTAATCATAGGGGAGCAGAAATACTTAACCCTAAGCTATCATGAGAAACTAATCCCAAGTCATTTCATGAAATAACCCTTACAAGCAAATAAAGCTAACATTAGGAGAGTATAGGCCTTTCCCTTAAAGCTACTATGAAATGGTTTTATCAAAACCAAGTGAATATATAATGATCAAGCAACCTTGCAACACACAAAGCTAAACATGAGAGATTTTACTTCATCCATCCCTAGATACCATAAAGTTCCTCACCTCAAGCTACCATGAGTAGTTAAACTCAAGCTTCCAATATATTCAACATCCTAAGCTACAATGTGCATTTAAACTCAAGTCTCCGTGATATTTACGGTATTAATCAACCTTTGAGATCTACAATCTAAAGCTAGTATGATATTCACATCTCAAGCTAACAAACCTTGTTTTAGCTCACCAAGTCATTTACACTAGAAGAGGCTATTCACTACAACATCAAGATATTCTAGTTTATCATGTATTCTTTCATTTTAGGTTATTAGGTAACTCAAGAATTCATCTATGTGAGGGAACTTCATTCCCCTACTAGTTCATGTCTATGTGTAGAAAAGAAAGATAACATCATCACAATCCCTTCATAATGACTTTACCCCAAAGCCCTAGTATGAATAGCATAATAAACCATAACTGATTAACTATCTTCTTTTTATTATTATCCATGTTCAATTATAAGTTAATTCATGTAATTTGATCATTAGAAGGCATTCTAGTCATGCTTGCTCACATCAATTATCACGATTCACCATGAAAACTTCATGAAAACATCATATAATCATCATATGAACATAATTGAATGGAGGAACCCATGGATTAATAAGCTTCACATACCTTATATTAGATCGTGAAACCCAACTTGGAACCTTGGAGAATTCTTCCTAGGAACAGACCCCAATTTCTCTTCTTCTTCAATGGTGTTCTTGAAAGAGTTTTGGAGAGGATGAAGTTTCATTTTTCATTTCTTAGTGGGTGTTTGGGTTTTTACATGGGAAAGCGGTTAAATAAGTCTTAATCACTATTTCTAACCAACTCCCAATTCACCAAATTACCTTAACATCAATTTGACCCTTTTAGAGAAGTTAATCTTAACGTAAAATTTTGAAACTTTCATCCGGAAAAAAGTCGCGATGCGGAGCTTCTCTCGCATGATTTTCGAAAATAAATCACGAAACAGTAGAGTCTATGCTGTGGCCAAAGAAGTGGACCACATTTTTGTCCTTGATGAACAAAGTTCGCGACGCGGACTGGTTATCTCTAAGGGTAAATTGTTGCTGTCTTGGGCAACTTGTTAGCCCAAGGTTGGATCCTCCTGAAGGACCCCTATGGAGGTCCTTGGGGAGTATTTCCAAGATTTTTCTACACTTAATACATCCGTATAGATTTTAGGAACCATCCCTATCAATTTAAGCTCTAACCACTGCATAAAACCTTATGAAACATACTAAGACACTCAAGCACGTCTCAAGGCTAACTTTCAAAAGACATTACACATTCTTGGACATTTCACCTCCAAACTCTTCAAACTCTATAGGCGCTCTTAACACCATATTTAGTTATTTTAGGACCTCATAAGCTCATGATACACATGGTAGGATCAATTGTTTTCTAAATGCATTTTTTGGTCCTTACATTATTGAATTCATCTAGGTGCCTCTAAGATGTATCATGACGTACATGAAGTCTTTCGGTTGAACAACATTAAGAGGGACAAGTTCAAGTAGAACATCATAAGCCAGAAGATATTACTCAAGAGATCATCATTCCTACATGGAAGTGGCATGTGATATACATGGACTTGATCATGGGTTTATCTCATACTCACATAAACATGACTCCATTAGGGTCATAGTACACAAAGTCACTAAGTCCTCTCACATCTTGGCTGTCAAGACTACATTTTTAGACGACTATGAAAAACTCTACCTGAATGAGATAGTCAGGTTGCATGGGGTTCCCTTATCTATTATCTCATATACAGGTCCTAAGTTTACCTCTCATTTCTGCAAATCGTTTCAGAAAAGTGTTGGTACTTAGGTAATCTCACTAAACATTTCAACCATAGATGGGTTGTCAGGCAGAGTGTACCACTATGACCTTAAAAGACATGTCAAAAGCTTGTGTGATTCATTCAAAGGGTAGTTGGGATGATCACTTACCTCTCATACAGTTTGCCTATAGTAATATCTTACATTCTTCATATGGACCCTTGTGAGGAATTAGATGGGCATAGATGCAGATCATTAGTCGATTGGTACAAAGTAGGTAAACTAATTTTGATTGGGAAAAATGTAGTTCATGAAGCCATGAAAAATGTAAAGGTCATCAAAGATAAACTAAAAATATCTCAATGTCGTACGAAGTCCTATTCAACTATGAGGTGAAGGGACTTAGAAATTGAAATCGATGATTGGGTTTCTATGAAAGTGTCACCTTTGAAGGGGGTGATGAGAACTTGAAATTAAGGAAAACTCAGTCCTAGATATGTGGGTCTTTATTGAATCCTAAAAAGGGTTGTAATTTTGATTATGAGTTAGAGTTTCCAGCAGAACTAGAAATTGTTCATCCAATTTTTCACATTTCCTTGTTAAATAAGTGTGTGGGTGATCTAGCATCGATAGTACCATTAGAAAGTTTGCCAGTGTAAGCTAGTCGCATTTATGAAGAAGTTCCATTTGAAATTCTTGACCGTTAGGTTCATAATTTGAGAAATAAGAAATTGATTCAATAAAGTTGTTGTATAGGAGTTTGTCTGTAGAAGGAGCTATTTCAAAAGCAGAAGAAGTCATAATGTCCAAGTATCCTCTCATCTTCCCTTCCAACTTTATTTTTGCTTGAGGTAATAGTTCCTCTGTAGTTTTTTAGTTTATTCTAGCGTAAATTCAGTTTTAGTGTCTTTTTCCTTCACTTATCCTTGCATTTTTGCATATTTGCATGCTCATGAAATTCCTTAAGTTAGATATCACTTTATGGTACATAGTTTTAGGGATTGAAGCTCTTACCCTACATCTTGATATTGTTTACACTTCATTAGAGGATTACTTTTCCCTAGGGAGAGATAATAAACACATCAGATTTGAGAAAGTAGAAAAATGCAGCTTTGTAGTATTCGGTGCAGTACCAACAGAACAACCCATAAAGTGTTGGTCGAAACCAAGAACCATAGGTGGGGTCCCGTGGTTCAATCCTAGACTTAGGGGAATTTCAGGATCAAAATCTGAGACCTATGGTCGTGGTCCAGGGTACGTCGATGGACCACGGACTGTAGGTGGCGTTTGTCTCTGCGGTCCAATTTTTGGTGGTATCTAATCCAATTCATAAACAGCCAGCATTGTCACAACCTAAGTGTACCAGCTAGATTTACCAAGGCACATAGAACCCCTCAAAAGGCTCCATGAAATCCACTTAACGTATCATGACATAAATTAAAGAACAATAAAAAATAAAATCACATTTAAGGTCAAAAAGTTCTTTATAAAAGGCAAGCGGATGTCTAACTTGTCTCATTGAGCCATCTATTACAATTCGTGTATCAAAAATAGGGTCACAACCCCAACAACATAATCCAATAATAGAATGTCCTAAAAAAACTCAAAATAAAATGTATTGTCCTCAAATAATAAGCACTCACCACAACAAAGGAAAATAGACATTCCAAGCTTGGAACAAGGGATAATCGCTTTAAGAACCTTAACCTACACTTTAGAGAAAATGTAGAAAATATGGGTTACTAAAAAAATTACACTAAGTATGATAGTCATGCACAAAAGAATGAAAACATGCTAACAAGGGACACTTAAGTTTAATTCATGCAACTTATAGTTAAAACATCATTGAGAAAACAATGGAAGAGAATAAGCCCTAAGCATGTCCATTACATAAATATTCACATCATAATGGAACTATACAATTAAAACCCTCAAGGCATACTTGTCAATGCATAAATAAGATCTCGTAATCCTACCTAAGCTAAGCAAAGGTTATTGAGTAATCACAATTCGTAATTAATGTTCTTGTCAATATCATTATAATTGTGGGAATAAACCGTAGTCAAAATAGATCATGTGACATTAAAATGGAATCTAGTGTCATGCCCCACACAGAAAACGGTGTCCTACTTGCCTAAGGTAGAACTAAGATGCATTAGCTTTTAGGTGGATCCACTATCTAAATAATCTATTTAAGCACATAACTATTGGATAAAGAGATTATTTCTAGAAACCCATAACTTACTTAACGGGGGAGCTATTGGATAAGGAGATTATTTCTGGAAACCCCTACCTTACTTAATAGGGGAGCTACCATCTCATGAGATTCCTTTTAGAAACCCACTCTTACTTAACGGGAGAGCCTCTATCTAATTTTCATTATCCACTCGACGCTAAGCATTATTTCCCAAAATTACTTGATTAGTCTTGAATTGGGTTCTCTTAAATGAAAGAGTTCCTTAACCTTCCATCAAACACAATTCATAAAATAGCTCATAGATTTAATAGGTGAGAATGGACTTTCAACCCTAAAATCATCATATTGTGAGAAAAAGTTTCACATCATGTTCATTATGTGTTTATGAGAATGATCTTTAAATCAACACAACAATTAGATTATAATCATGTTCATAAAGCATATAAAATGAGTCTACAATCATGTATAATTAACATCTTTCACACCTCATGTGTTAAGGATAAAATTCAATCCTACACATCTAGATTTAAAACATTAGATATAGATAATAACATGATCCGATTGACTTATTTACAACAACCACAATCTCAAAGTATTCTCCCTACCTCAAGTCTCCCACATAAAAAATGCATAAATTAGGGAAATTGGTGATTTCATGGATACTGGGAGATTTCATTATAAAACCAGAACAACACAAAAGTTCAATCATAATATAAATAGATCAATCAATAACAATGTTTTTGAAAAGGAATCCAGGGTTTGGAATAAAATCCTAGCTTTTGGGGGAAGTACTATATTTAAATTAAGTTAGGAGGGACTCCATGCATGAAAAATATCTATGGAGGAAGACTATCCATGGATGATGGACTACCATACCTTAATATAATTTTTTAATGAAATTGAGTGATTTAACCTTGATACTTCAAGCCCTAGCCCCACTTTTATTCTTATTCTTCCTTGAGTTCTAGAGAGAGAAATTTTGTGTAAAAGATAAACTTTGGGATTTTGATTTGGGTGTTTTTAAAATATTAAGTAATTCACTGTATTATGATTAAAAAAGACATATATCATACCCCTATATTCATCCACAATTACTCCACCTTAATTTGACGTAAACATGAAAACCCCAGAATAACCCTCACATTATGTGAGGTGCCAGGCACAACGACCCAGCTTCATGAGGCGTCAAGGGAACCACATCGTTTTTCCCTTGATGAATATCTCCATCGACTAGATGATTCTTCTAAATGATGAATTCAACCCCACAATCCTTCCCACGGGCCGTGAAGTGGCTTGTGAAGGGGAACCTTTCTTGGGGCATCTTGGTGAGCTCACTGCCTCACCAACCACGGGTAGCACTACTGCTCGTGGTGGCCACCACTGGTCGTAAAGGCCCTCGTGGTAATGTAGGGAAATAGCTAGACTCATTTAGGCAGCCTTGGACCCCTTGCCAAGGCCCTTACCCTTAACTATTGACGTTAACCTTTACGTCTAGGCTCTAATTTAACCTACTATTTTCGGGACTGTTGCATTATTTCCCCCTTGTGAATATTCTTCCTCGAATTAATATATAGACCCATTATTGAAATTAAGACTCAATAATAGCAGCCCATTATGCATGAAAAAGTAAAATAATGAAACATTCAATGAAGGAAACATATACTCCATCTCAAATTGTATTCAATCCAATATAATGAAGTACGAACTATATCTAACAACTCAATATTCACGAAACTCAATTCATGACATAGGTGGAGTGAACTTCTCGCACTAAACTAATGCTCAACATAATATCATGGGGACAATATGAAATTACTCTCAAAATAATACCAAAGCATGTTCATCAACACATCTCATGAAGTCAAATAGGAAACTCATTCTAAATGCCCAAATCATGAAAACTCATTTTCTCACTACAAATGAATTTTATAAGAAACATGCATAACATATGGAAATCATGGAAAACCTCATATAAAATACATAACACCCAAAACACTTCAACTCAAGAGGAACTGATTACCTCAAGCTTTAATAGGATTTGAAGAAAAGAGATAAGGATATCGGGACTTCATATCAGCCTCGGCGTACCAAGTGGCGTCCTCCACTAAGTTATTTCTACATATCACCTTCAAATAAGTTGTTTCTTTTTTTCTCAATCTCTTGACTTGCCGGTCAAGGATCTCTAGCAGAACTTCTTCATAGGAAAGACTTTAATAAACTCTTTATAACTACCCAAAGCTACCCCTTGGACTTACCGGCGTATGAGACAAAGAGAATTCCCATAGAAAGTCTCTCATATCAATAATTGTATAATATACACTCTAAAATAAGTAAGAATTTAAAACTTTCTTCACACACGAAGAATATTATCTTTAATATGCAAGTTGAAGACTTTCTTTAATAATATCTCTCTTTACAATGTCTCATTAAACCATCTAATACGTGGAATGTACAACATAGGGACTAAGCCCATAGAAGACTTAAGAAAAAGTCTAAAGACATAAAAAGAACATATATGTCTTGTCCTCGAATCGTGAGGACTCACTAATACTAAATCTTTAAACCTTAGAAACCTATCCATCATCCATGGCATATCAAGACTTCCGATTCCTACACTTTAGTCAAAAAGGGTAAAGAAGGGTTTTGCAAATTGAATGCACTAAGTATGGAAGCCATGCAAAAACCATGAAAAAGGGACATTTATCGAAACTTGCTTTCATGACATTTTGATAAAAACCTTCATAAAAGATACATAATTCAAGTCCACAATCAGATATAGAAGATATTAAAGTAACATTAATCACATAAGCATGTTCAGATAGACCCCCTTCCAAAGGTTATCCTAAGACCCACCTATGTAAGTTATGAAGTGGCTGCCTATACAACCCCTTCACACCCACCAAGATGATATTCCAGACTACCGTAATATTTTTTTCCATTTCATCACATACCAAATCGTTCCATATTTCATAAGACAAGCATTTACATCATTTAGACTCTCTACCTAAGGATACTCTATGACTCACCTAAGTAAAACATGAAGAGATCGCCCATATATCCTCTTCAATCCTACCTAAGCAATTCTCAAAGCTATCCTAGATAAATACACTTTTATAAAACATACTTTATGAAGAAATCATACTTTCATTAAATCCATTTTTAGAGAAAATCATGCATTAAGAGTACTTCACGTATTGGTCTAGGAAAGACCTACGGAAACAACATCGTAGCATCATTAATTCCTACTGATGCCATGTACAGATAGAGTCCCATTCTAATACCTAGACGTTGTAAAAATTCTCCAACACTAGAATGCATACCACAAGATGAGAGTAGGAATTAACCGACATAGACCATACTAGCTAGGCATGGAATCCGGAGTCTACCCTACTCTGGTGGAGGGTGTTCTACTTGCCAAGGGTATAACTAGGACACATCACATGTATGCACAATATTAAGGGTTTCTTTGTACTCTAGTCTCAACTTATGTAAAGTCAATCCCCAACAATATTCACTCGGCGCCTTCCATGCTCTCATCGAGTAAGTTCATTGCATAAGGAGAATGTGAAGAGGTAACATATTTTAGTCACTACTAAATTAGAATACACCTACCAAAGATGGGTCCACTAGGGGTGCCACTCAATGGTCAATAAGGATAGCTCAATGACTTTGTTAGAGAGGGTTTCATGTCATTCTTGCCAACCTACCCCTAAGTCCATAATTCACACGAGAAGGATACCATTGCAGCTACCAAATTCAAGGATATCATAACCTTATTTATACATTGAAGGTTCAAAGTTATTTACCCTCTTTTACTTTTTCAATGTCATATATTAATTATTCATACACATACTTGACAAGAGTGCTTTAGCCTACCAAGTGAAGGGATGACATATTCACATATCTTTCATGCATTAAGAAAAGGGACTTAGGTCTACCAAATCAAGACATAACAATCATCGTATCACTTAGACCATATCATTCAAGTACCAAGTAGGGACGCTAAGTCTACCTAACAAGATACAACATCAACACATATAGAGACTCATCATAGTCTATCATAGCCACATATAATCATTAAAGGACAACATTACTACACTTCACACAGCCATATACAAAATCATCATATACCATCACTTTAAGAAGAATCATAATATAATCAGTCATACAAGACCCTATAGGTCATTACAAGAGTACTACACTTCATATGCTCATATTAAACAAAATTACACATATCACATCATAATATAAACTTACATATTCATATAAGCCATAACACCTTATACATGATCATATTACTTCTCATAAACATCTTCACATTATACCTTCATATAAGCCCTAACATTATACTACTATAATATACATAAATAATTCAAAAAAGGCCATGTTAATCACATAATCAACACATAAGCATCACCACCATAATTGGATCATACAAATCATTCAACCTTTAAAACATTCAATCATGATTTATACATAAATCAATAGCCCAAAGCAAACTACACATGAATTCACTGTTATCTAGGCATGATCAATTCACCCACATTATAGCCAAATTTAGAGATTTGAGAAGGTCAAGGTTTTATGGATATTTTCATTGGAAAACATCAATTATACATCAAGAACATCATTATTAACGTTTGGAAACATTTCATGCAAGAATCCATGACTTAGAGTAGAAATTGAACTTTTTCATATACTTAGATCTTTAAAATCACATTAAAATTGGCTCTAAGGTGATCACAAGCCATAGATAAAGATCTCCCATATTTTATTAGAATAAATACAAAGTGAATTGAAGAAGAACTGAATTGTAAATCCATCATCATGCTCTATCTTCACCATGATCTCACATGGAGGTTTTTGGAGAAACCATTGGATGGAAACGGTTTTCATTTATGTACTAGGGTCTAAATGAGGGTTAAATCACTATAATACTCTTAAAATACCCATATACACCTAAAACAAAAATCCTCCGAATTTATAGGACTTGGGGTGAATTCCCCAAAACACCCCAAGCCAAGTCATCTACCAGATAGTGTGCAGTTGTCCATCGACGCCTCGATAAAACGGACAATCATATGAACGATGCCCCATCATAGGGGTCCGTTGTTTGGGTATGCAGCTTGCCACTCTGCAGGTATTAGAGACCCTGAAGTCCCAATCGACCCCAAAGGTAGAAGGGCCGTCGATTGAACGACTGGTCATCTCTTGGGGCCGTCATTTGACACTGCTTGGCATTTTAAACCATTTGAGTTGGGGTCCTCTTGTAGGGACCCTTGTGGGTACTAGGTGGAGACGTACTTGGAGGTTAATCACCTAACAAAGAACATCTAGGTTTTAGGAACCTCACATATCAACTTCATTACCAAACAAGTCATAAAACATATAAAGGCACACTAGAACACATGCAAGAACATAAGGACTAGTCGTCGAACGTCTTGATTGTCCCTTGATGTTGACTTCAAACTCAACCAAATTGACTTCAAACTCATAAAAACATTAATTTAAGTTAGTTAACAGCCCTTAAAGAACTAGTGAAGCTCTAAATAAGTCTAGTTCGTTATTAGGGTTGTTGCACTCCCAACCCCTTTAAGGGAATAAAGAACACTGGGTCCCAAATACACTTTTTAAGCATAGAAATATGAAATATCAATTAATTGCAGCCAAATCCTTTGTAAACTCCAACTCATAACCATCTTTCGCAATATGCTTCAAAAATTTACAAGGGCCCAAATACGGAGGACTAAGTTTCCCCTTCTTGCAAACCTTATAACACCTTTCATATGTCAGATTTTTAAATAGACTAAATCATTTACTTCAAATTATATATCCCTTCATCTAACATCGACATAGGAATTTTGTCTACTTTGAGTTGTTCTAAACCTTTCTGTAATAATCCAAACATTCTCAATAGCCTAATAAACCGATTCAGGACCAATAAGACCAACATCACCTACCCAAACCACCCAACCAGAGACCTACATCTCATACCATACCAGGCATCAAATGGATAAATACCGATAGTTGATTGGTGACTATAATTGTAGAAAATCTTTATTAATGGAAAGTGGTCATCCAATTATGTTTGAAATCTATTACACTTTCCCTCAAAATGTCGTCTAAAGTATTATGCTACATTTTGCTTGACCATCTATTTGAGGGTGAAAATCCTTAATAAGCTTAACCTTTGTACCTCTCCCTTTTATAAATGACTTCCAAAAGCCACGATATGCAATAATAGAAGAAGGAACCCAATGCAATCTTTCTATCTCACTTATATACAAATTGATATAGTCTTCCTCCAAATAAAAAGCTTTAACGGGGATAAAGTGAGATCATTTAGTACTTCTAGCTATAATAATCCATGTAGAATCATATTGCCTTCTTGTGCAAGGAAACCCACAGTAAAATCCATGTTCACATCCTCCCAATTCCAAGTAGGACTAGGGATATATTCTGTCAAGTCTGTCGGCCTTTGATGCTCAACCTTATTTAACCGACATTTAGTACATTTTGCTACAAATCATGCAATATCCTTTTGATATAGTGCATCAGTAGACTTCTTGTAGATCAAGATACATCTAGATGGCTCCCGGATGAATATAATATTGAGAACTGTAAATCTCATTTAAAATATTTTCCCTTAACCCATCCACATCCGGAACACATAATCGACCTTCGTACCTAACTACCCAATCCCCCCTTCGGGAGAAATCCTCAACAGACTTCTTGAGTACCAATTCTTTTTATTCAAGTAATATGGGATAATTTTTTTATTTAGACTTCACATAACCACAAATGACGATTCGGATCCTTTGTGAACCATGAAACCACCCTTGAAGGAATCCACAAGTTGTGAACCTAATCATGCCAATGTATTCACCACAAAAACCAATTCTTGTTTTTGATCTTCTACATGATCCACACGACCCATAGAAAATTTTATAAGAGCATCTGCAACCATGTTAGTGTTTCTGGAGTTGTAAAAGAAACTCATATAATTATCCTTCAAATGTTAAAACCATATTCTTTGTCGGATATTCAATTCTTTTTGACTAAACACATAATGAAGACTTTTCTGATAGGTGAAAACATCCACATGGACCCCATACATGTAATATCTCCATATTTTCAAGGAAAACACTACAACTTCTAATTCAAGACCATGGGTCAGATAATTCTTCACATGGACCTTATGTTTGCTTGAAGCATAGGCAATCACCTTACTGTTTTGCATAAGCACACAACCCAACCCCACTCTCAAGGGGTCGTAATATACATAAAATCCAACATTATCCTTTGGTAAAGTGAAAACTGGAACAAATGTTAGTCTATATTTAAACTCATGGAAGTTTTTTGCACAAACCTCCAAGCACTCAAACTTATCTTTCTTTTGAATCAAATGCGTCAACGGAGAAGTAATGGAGGGAAACACCTTAACAAACCTCCTAATATAACCAGCCAAACCCAAAAATATTTTAATATCAGAAGGACTTAGAGTTCAAGGACAACTCTTAACTGCATCCATCTTCATAGGATCCATCTCAATACCCTTGGTTGCCGTTATGCGACCATGGAAAGTAACGGACCTTAAACAAAACTCCCACGTACTAAATTTTGTGAATAGTAATTGGTCCTTAAGAATTAAAAGTTAAATTCACAATGGTCCATATGTTCATTCTCACTTCTCTAGTAGATCAAAATGTCATCGATGAACACAACCACAAACATGTCTACATATTGCGTAAACACCATATCCATTAAATCAATAATTGTTGCTGATGCATTAGCTTGTCCAAATAACATCATAAGGATTTCATAGTGCCCATATAGAGTTCAAAATTTCGTCTTGGGTATATCATCAACTCTCACCCTTAGTTTGTGATAGCCAGAACGAATTTCAATTTTTGAAAAATAACTAGTTCCTTGGAGTTGATCAAACAAGAATTCTATTCTTGGATGAGGATATTTTTTCTTTATGGTCAGTTTGTTCAATTAACAATAATCTATGAAATTCTAATAGACCCATCCTTCTTTCTAAAAATCAACACGAAAGTACCCCATGGAGAGATACTCGGTCGGATAAAACCCTTGTCCAACAAATCCCTTAGTTGCATTTTTAACTCTTTCAACTGGGTCGGAGCAATTCTATAAGGAGGAATGGAGATAGTTTGTGCATATGGTAAGAGATCAATGCCAAAATCTATTTCCTGTTCGGGAAGAATACTGAGTAAATCATCAGGGAAAATTCTACCGAAACCGACTCTATAGAAGAGGTTTTAGACTCAACATCCATCACCCTTACAAGATGGTATATAAACTCTTCGGAGATCATTTTCCTAGCTTTGAAGAAAAAAATTAAATTGACCTCTAGAGGATAGAATTTCCCACCTTCCACTCTAAAATAAACTCTTTAGTAATTTTGAGTTTGACCATTTAAGTCCTACTATATACAGAGCCATAACATGCATGCAACCAATCCATAGAAAAAAATGACGTCAAAATCTTACATGTCCAACTCCACTAAATCCAACAAAGTGACTTTAGATACGCCTAATGAATCAATCACCTTGCAAACCTCTTCAACGAACCTTTGGGGATCGTCTTCCACTTTGAAACCAATAGATTTGGGAAGGTTAATTCTTGCAAAATCCCTCAATTAGATGTCGTGGTCTTCATATTAGGATTCACATGAGTCCCAACATCTAGAATGGTTTGGTACATTATGGCTTGAGTCAATATTAGAAAAGTTAACATCTCGAAGGATTAATTGAATCTTGATAGACTTGAGGAGCTTTATTGCATTGAAGAGCTTCCTTATTCACATTGTCACCCTCTGCTCTTCTTGCTTTAGCCCTTCGTATATTCATTTTGAGAAAAAAAGAGACGAAGTAAAAGAGTGACTTCATAGAGTTAAACTCCAAGGCATGACATAAAAGTAATGATAGAAATCAAGTTTTTGAAAAGCTTATAGAATATCATTCATTAATGTGGCACACTTCAAACTCGTGAACAAGACTGTACTAGAAATTTCGTATGAGATATCCTAGAATTAATCTAACCTTGTGCTCTTATTACCAAGTTTGTCATGACACAAGGGTAACCCCTAGACGTAACAAGTCACACAGAACCCTAAAAGAATCCATGTATTCCATTTAGCATATCATGGCATAAATTCAAGAATAACAAATAGTAAAACACATTTAAGTCAAAAAGTCTTTGTAAAAGGAAAGCGGAAGTGTAATATGTATCATTTATCGATCTATTAGAATTCATGTATAATAAATAGGGTCACAACCCCAACAATAGAATCCATAAATATAAAGTACTAAAAGAAACTCAAATTAAAATATCTTGTCCTCAAAACATGAGGATTCACCACAAGCAAGGAGAATAGTCAATCCAAACTGGGACCAAGAGATAATCGACTTAAAAACTGAAACCTACACTTTGGGGAAAATGTATAAAATATGGGTTACTACGAAAATTGCACTAAGTATGATAATCATGTACAAAGTCAAGAAAGCATGCTAAAAATCGATACATTAGTTGAATGCATGCAACTTGTAGATAAAACCTCATATAGAAGACAATGAAATAACATTAGTATGTTCATTACATAAAATTCACATCTTAATGGAGCCATACATTTTTAACCTCAAAGAAAAGTTATGCAATGAATGAATAAGTTCTCATAATCCTACCCAAGCTAAGCAAATATTATTGAGTAACCATCATTCACAATTCATGTTTTATTCATATATTTTGGGATAACACTTAACCAACATACACCATGTGAGTTTTATATGGAATCTAGTGTCATGGTATTTACTGAAATCAGGTGTCCTACTTGCGTAAGTTAGATTGTAGATGTACTAGCTTTTAGGTAGATCCACTAGTTAAATACCTATGGGTCACATAGTTATAGGATAAGGATATTTGTTATTAGCAAACCCAACCTTATTTAACGGATGAGATTCCATCTTATAAAATTACCTACAGGAACCCGACCTTACTTAATGGAAAAACTTCTATCTCATTTTCATTATTCACTAACTACAAAGCATTACTTCCCGAAATTACTTTCTTAGTATTGAAATGGGTTCACTTGAATGAAAGAGTTACTTAACCCCCCATGCAACACAATTCACAAAATAGCTCATAGATTCAA
This sequence comes from Solanum pennellii, assembly GCF_001406875.1. Taxonomy (NCBI): domain Eukaryota; kingdom Viridiplantae; phylum Streptophyta; class Magnoliopsida; order Solanales; family Solanaceae; genus Solanum; species Solanum pennellii. The sequence continues at coordinate 43,940,820 of NC_028639.1, read as the reverse complement.
CAGGTAAGAATGAATTTTCAGCCTTAGAAACATCATATTGTGTGAAAAAACTTCACATCACGTTAATTATGTGGTTATGAGAATGACCTTTCAGTAAAAAAATTAGATTATAATCATGTTCATAAAGCATATAGTGCTTTGAAAGTCATGTATAATTCTCATGTATTAGCCCTTTTTTGTCAAGAATCAAATTCCATCCAACACATCTAGATGTAAAATGTTAGATATGGATAATAACTTGATTCGATTTACAGTAGATTAAAACATCAGTATATATTAATGTTGCATTCTCACAATGCATGTTAGTATTGTAATCTATTTAGTATTTGAGTAACAATTTAGTCATATACATTTTCAATTGGGAGTATACATAGCAATGAGTTGGACTAGGGTTCAGTTTTCCCTCATAATCCCAGAACTACTTGTTCCTATAGGAGAATAAGTCCACATTATTGTGCATCAGAATTTGTGATCACGTCTGTCATGCCTTTATATCCTTAATAAGTTATATTGGGTCTTACCAATGAGACGTACAAATGAGACTCCACATTTAGATCATGTGGTTTATATCGGTTAATAGCAGCTGCCACAGACAGACTCTTAGTGCATTTGACTATGTTTTTAGTATATATTTCAACATTCAGTTCAACATGTTATTTTCATAATTTGTACTTAGTCATTGCATTTGGATTCACTTTTCAGTTATATTTTAGTATTTACATTCTTGCTCAGTTTATGTCATTGCTCAGTTATACTTTGGTTAGATTATATTTATTTGTTCAACTTAGTATTTATATCGTAGATGCTCAGTATATTCAAACTACTTATGCATACTTTATGTTATATCCTTTCATCATGTAGGATCAGGTACTGAACATCCAGGTCATGCTTAGATCGATTCTCCGTTCCCATTCAACAACTTTAGTGATTAGTCCTCTTATTTTGAGGACAACATACATGCTACACTTTTAATCATAATATTTAGTTTTGAGTTTTGTAGTTGTTATCTAGAGGGTTGATGATTCTTCTCTATGATTGTGATAAATTTCACTAGCCTACAACCTCAGTGTATACGGATTGAAATGAATATAATAACCTAACCAACGGTTAGGGTTCTGTCCCAAGGGAGCGTTATAGAAAATCGTACCTAAACTAGACTTTTGTTCTATTTAGTAATATTTTAAGATATTACTGAATAAAAACAAGGTAAATTCAATTGGTGACACCGAATATAAATTTTTTAAAAAGGGGGGCGGGGTTTCACAAGTAGTAAAGATATCAAAAGTAACCAACGGGAATCAAGTACGGGGAGACGTTCTTGGGGTGTGGCCGGAATATATGTTGATGAAAATAAATCCACACATGCTTTTTATAGAAAAATTTACATATTAATGGTAGTTAGGCTAAGCATTATGTGAAACAAAATTCAATCTCACGAAACATACCTCATATCAAATGGGTTCCACTCAGATACCAACTCGTCTAATGAAGAACAGACTAGGCCTTATCCACACCAGCTCTTTATATGAAGAGTGCTTTGATATTAGACTAGGTTTCACCCTCTCGGGCTGATCCTTATATTGCCCTACTCCTTAGGACATCAATCTAGCAGTCTTGGTTTCGTGATCTCTCTCTCAAGCAAGACAAAAACACATGGGTCGTTTTGTATTTACAATTACAAACGCATTAAATTAAACCACAACCACTAGGTTAAATCACCATAAAAATGCATCTAATACTATCAGCAAGCAACACCCAACAATAATATTAACCCATATTTATTAATCACAGCCCAAGAATGGGGTTATTAGACATACATAAAACAATAATAAATTACACCTAAAGGGATAAAGAAATCAAATGGGCATAATAAATTAAACAATAATATGAGCAAAGGAAGAAGAATGGAGAACACCCACTTCCGATTTGAGGAAGAAGATTTTCTTTCTTTTAGTCTCCCACAAAACCCTCTCAAAACTTTAGAAAGTACGAAAAACCTAAATTCTAAATATGAAAATTTAAGATACTGTTCAAATCCATAAAAAAATTAACTAAGTCTTGTATTTATAGTTTTAAGATTTAGTGCTGGCAAATCCGTTCTGTGCATTTAGTCGTGAATCGCCGAATTTTCACCGAGAAATTTAGCGATTCGCCCTTCTTTAGGACTGATTATTGATTTTTTAGGGTAAATAATCTCCTAAACCTTGTATCCTAGAAAAATTGGCATATTCCCTTCGTTGGGGTTGAGTGTTGGGAGTAATGGGAATGAGGTGAAGGGTTTATTGTCCACTTGATAAATCTTAGCGAATAAAATGGGGTTGAAATTAAAAGTCTATGTGATAATCATTATGCTTGTGAATTGCCTTGTTGCATCCCTTGTTGATTGATTGGTAAAATGCTTGATGGTATGAATGTGGACTTGAATTGTATAAATTGTTATCTCTTCTATGTGGTGTGAGATTTATTAAGTACATTGATTGTTGAACACCATGATAAGACATGTGATTGTCACGATGCCTAGGTATTTGCTTGAAATTGTTATCATTCAAATAGGAAAGGGTTCCGCCTAGTGATTTCATATAAAGCCGATAGGAAATTGTTTCGGCTAATAAGTTTGCATAAAGTTATTGAAAAAGGGTTTGGGCTAGTTATTTGACTTAATGACAATAGAATATTGTTCTGCTTAGTGATTTGACCTAAACCGATGAGAAAGGGTTCTTGCTAGTGATTTGATATAAAGTCGATGGAAAGTTTTTCCAACTTGCAATATTGTGCTGACGCAAAATTATTCCTATGAGAGGTTGATAATTGTGATTTGATGCAGTTTTATGATTATGTGTTTCTTATTTTGTCATAGTGGTTGATGTACTTGTTACTTCTAATTAATCTGCATGACTTTGAGATTTACTTTCTTAATTTTATTTGTTCTTCAATTATGGCTATCAACTGTGAGTTTTGGGCCTTGTTCGTTGTATACTATAAAACTGTAAGGTTCATCTGAATTGCGTCCAGGTTGTAGTTTTAGAAGGTTCTGTTGGATTGTTATGGTTATTCGATGTGATGACCCTAAAATTATATAATCTTAAATAGAGCCTCTCATGTGTTTTAAGAGTCAACAACTCAATTGTAAGATGTGTCACAGCTTGTAGAAGTTGATGTGAAGAGGTTTGAGGTCAAACGTCAAGGGACGACCACGACGTTCGGAAACTAGTCTCATGTGTGTGCTAGTGTGCATTAGAATATTTCTAGGGGTTTGGTGTGTCGTTTGAAGTTTAAAATGATAGGGAGTACCCTAGTATGTAAAGGGTCGCGTTTAGGTTTGAAAAGCTTGGCAGAAGATTGCAAAAAATAGTGTCAAACCACGCCCTTGGTGGACGCTCCATAGGTCAAACGATACCCTGTCAAAAGGGGGCGTGGATCCACACTTATCTATGGGATATTAGGCCCGATGTTAGGGGTCTCTGACCAACATGATTGATCAACACTACGGCACGTTAACCAAACGATGCCCTGCCGTTTGTCACCGTCGTTTGGCGCATACAAGTCTGCAGAGTCTCGGCCAACTCAATTCACCCCACATTTAAATTAAGTCATGGATGATTATTTTAGTTGTTTTTAGGTATTTTAAGTATATTTAAGCAATAAAACAACCATTTAGACTTCATACTTCAAAACAAAACCTTTCCCTCCCAAAAACTCTCTCGTGATCACCATTGAAGAAGAAGAGAAAAAGGAGGCAGCATCTTTGACGAATTTTAACAAGGATTCAAGATTAAATTATGGCTTTGATTAAAGGTGTGTAAATATTTTTCATACATGTATTCTTCAATCCATGCATCCTCCCTATCCTTCAATTTTGAGTCCAAAATACCCAAATCTAGCTATGGTTGTGATTGCATTGTGGGTAAGGCTTTGTTTTGATCCCAATCTAGTAGGTAGCATTCAATTATGTATATATTATGATTATGTAATTTTTTCGTGTGGTTTCGTTGATGAATTCTAAGCTTTGATGATATAGGTGATCATGGTGGGTTTAGGTCATTAGAGGCAAGATTGAAGGTTCTAGATAGGTTCTAGATTGATCTTCTTAATTGTCTTGAATACTAATTGATCATAATTAGGATTATCTAGATATGAATATAACTATACCTTATTAATTAGGATTTATATTTACTTGTTATGTTTTAATTGAACCTTAAAAATGAATTATGGACAGATTCACCTAATATAAAAGAATGTGAGGAAAGTTACTTGAGTAGAAGACTATTACTTGAAAGTCCTATTATCTACATTGAAATGAGGATTGAATGTGTCACATCCGGGTTTACCCCCCCTCCCCCCAGACGTAACCGGCGTCATCGTCCTTTTCAAGGACTATGACTAGCCTCTTAGTTTCATGTCATTACATTAATATGTTGAAAATGCGGAAAAATATAAATCATTCATTATCACTACATGGAGTATTACATAGACCTCTACATGCACATCATATATATTCTTATCGAGTATACATAGACCCTTCGTATAGGAAGTCTACATAGCCTTCTACTTTTATTGCACATACATATACGTAAAACATAGAAATAGCCTCATTGATTGTCTTATCTCATACCATCTCAGCGAATATCACAATATGGGCATAGCCCTTACATCCATCCAACAAGACCATGTATAGGTCATACGAAAGTACAATACTTCAATTAAAAATGAAAGGAATGAAAGTATCACTAACCTCATAAGAAAATCTGTAATCTAGAGGATTGCATTGCCCTCAAAAGTTGAGGACCTAACCTACTTGGATAAAAGGAAGAATCCAAGCATTCAACAATATCGCCTTCCAAACTCCTCAATGACCGGAACCTAATATGTTTGGGAAAAAGGGGAAAAAATGGGGTTAGTACTCCATATGTACTAAGTATGGGATATTATGCATATATACAAGCAAAACATGATAAAAAGGACTTGTTATAAAAACATGACAAATTACCCCTTTAGGGATTTAATGCAAAGCCAAGTAAGTCATATAAACTAACCAAACATGCTTATTATCTCGACAATTAATACTTATCCCAACATACATGAAAACCATTATTTACTACAACCCTAACATCACGGAACAATATCACAAGAATGAATTAGAGTTAAACATATCATAATAAGAAAGACAACTACTCACAAGCCCTTATCATGTCAACAAGTGCAATGACCAAGCAAAGCCTCATAACCTTACTCAATCAAGTATCCTCAAAAATAAAACATGAACAATGTCCAACTTTACATATCATGGCATTTAGGTTTACATTTCATCATATATTAACATTACAACCCAAAGCATTTTCATAAATAAACTTGTCAACATATAATATCAACAATGTGCCATGGTCATCATATATACATCATATATTATCATAACATAAACATATATAAGAACCTCCTCCTAAGACTCCCCTCAAGGCTAACTAGTGCAATGTTTAGGTAAAGTCCCATACCCCTACCTAGACCAAGCTAGCTAGACCTCTTAGGTTATCCAAGTTAGAGTTCAAGTCCTTTAATTCGTTTTACCTTTTGGGAACATCTTTCCTAATGGACATAGAACACATGAACTAGTGTGGAATCCGGTGTCATAAAACCCTACACCGAAAGAAGGCGGACTACTTGCCAAGGTACAACCAAAACATGAAACATAGCAACGACGTGGATGCACTAGCTAGTATTCCTATGAAGGCAACATAGTTGAAGAACTAGGAGATATAGTTGGGACCCTCTTTATGCGCCATGAATTATTGTCTCCAATCTCAAGGGTAATATAGTGTTCCTACCTTCCCTATGTGGGAAGGGACACTCCTTAATCTAGTTCACTCGGTGCTAAGCTAGAGTCCCTTTTTGAAATGTCTTTTAATCTTTTATTATCAATCCTAGCTTAATTTAGTCCATAGGGTCTACCCCTTGTTTAATCATCATCATAAATAGCTCAATAAGAATTGTATGAGTATAAAACCCTTTTATCACATTTCATATAAGTGAGGTTAACACGTTAGCATTTAATAACATATCAAGGCACACTGATAGTTTTAAGCATCCTTATATGACATACACCTTAATCAATCTCAAAACATAGTCAAGACATTCCAATTCAACATCATACCACCCTATAATCCTAGTATAAGGCATACGCCAATGTAATATCACGACTTAGCAACAATTAATCACAATTGGAAATAAAGACAGAGATTCTAAGACTTACCAAGTGTTCCTCATAGTCTAGCATCAAGGTCTTACCATCAATCCATAACTCAACCCAACTTGGGGAGAAACATCATCACACAATGATAACCAATAAGATAACAAGGTCAATTACATCTCTATAACACAATTCAACTCTAGATTACAACATGATATAAGATACATAGGCTAATTTCTCATTATAATCCATAACCTAAATCACATCTCAAGAACTAGAATGATAGGCCTATAATTAATCTTAATTTAATCATAATAACACCATTGGATAGTAATCAAATAAACAACAAACTAAATTGAATGATCACAATACAATATAGGTCATTTTCACTACCTAGGGTTAGAGATGGAGGATCATATTCTTCAATTTAGACAAAACCACAAACAATTACCATAAACAAGTTTAATTAAATGTTAATCTAATCAATATAAAATAAAGGAATCATCAACAACTCAATTCATAACTTCAATTTCGTAATTCAATGAAACCCATAAGAAAACTCAACTTTTAAAATCTATTTTTGAAGGAACCCTTTGAGGAATGAGTCTCAATGGTGAATAGAACCAATAACTTAACGTTTGACAATAATTTGATGGTGAATTCGTCCCTTTCCAGACCCCTAACCCTAATCCTTTCTAGTCTTCAATTGTGAATTCATATATAGAGAGAAATAAGTAGAAAGAAGAGAGTTTATTTGATATTTGTCCTTAGGTTAATGAGGGTAGAGGGTATTTATAGTGGGACTTGATCAACTTTATTAGTCTCCCTTTAATCCCCAACTAACCCCTAAACGAGTTAAGTAATTGAATAAGACCAACTTAAATTAGTCCAAAAACTCGACCCTCAAAGACGAAACCCCGTTTGACGGGTCATTTATGAGTCGATGGACATCCCCCCTCCGTCCTGAACTTCATCGTCTTGGTCAGATATTGTGCAAGCGATGGGATTCCTCTAGTTATCTAAGTGTGGGACGACGGTGGCTTTGATGCCTCATCGATCCACACGGGGACTATAGCCTGCACCTCTACACTCCGTCGATGAGTTCAATGGCTATGCGGGTGAAAGGGACTTCTCCACCAGCCTCAATGAGGGAACACGGTTGCATCAACACCCCGTAGATCCACACACGCGCCGTCTTCTGTCTTGTCGATTCACACTGCTAGGCAGTGTTACATCAAACTACAAGGGTCCTCCTCAAGGGACCTTGGTTGGTCCTTGGGGAGTCTTACAGAGACGTTTCAACAATGAAGCAACTCAAAATCCTATTATCTATCTTTCCTCCATTTTTCGTACATTTCCGACTCCTAAAAGTTTTTCAAATAGGCTAAAGCACACTAACATCCCTTTCAACCAGCTTCCCAGACGTCATGGACGTTTTGGTTCTTAAACCTCCTAAATGACCTATATGCATTATGGTTGAACTTAGAAACAATACTTAGACCTTATAACACCTATGTTAGGCTTTACAATGTGTCTTAGATTTTCAAGGTGTTACAGAATGAAGTAAAGAAATGTGAATCTTAGGTTTTTGTGTTTGCAATAGATTTAGGAAATTAAATGAATGAATGTGATAGATCATTTCAGCGCAGAGATATTGTCAAGGGCATTCCTCCGTGAGAGATAACTATTGACCAAGGCTTAACAAGTAAATCTTGCAGTATATGTTTCACTCCAAGTAAATATGCTAATTATAAGGTGTGTCACTCAAGGGTCCGGACTACAATTACAAAGGAGAGCCACACCTAGAAGTCGTGATGACTATCCAAGTGTAAGGGGGAACTCTTACGTAGTAGAGTGTGGGTTTTCCCAAAGTTAGGTATCTTAAGGCGGGATCCCTTCACGTAGTTGAGTCATGGTTTCCTATTACATATCACCATATCCTATGAACTAAGACATGCTTGGGAAGCATCTCATAGTGTTCAAATCATAATGAACTAAGACTTACTAAATGGAGTAACTTATAGTGTTCAAGATGTGTATAGGAACTAAGACATACCCAAGGTGGCATCTCGTAGTGTTCATGAATGTAGATAGATTAAGACATACTATAAGAATTATATCATAGAATCCATGTGAATAAGGAAGTTAGACATACTTAATGAAGTATATCTTAGGGTTGAAACTAATAATGAACTAAGACGTGCTTGAGATAGAGTACCTGAGAGAGTTCGAAAGTTAAAGAGAGGAACTGGGTCACTATTATGGGGTTCTATGATTGCATTGCGCAAACTATAACATAAGGTCACTATAGAGGAGGCCTGAGATAGGATTGGACTAGAGGTTCCTTTCCTAGTTATAGTTTACTAGAGATGAGAGATTCTTAGCAAAGAGAGTTAAGTTAATAATGAGGAAAAAGGAGGGTGAATATGATTAGGATGACTTCAAGAAATGCTTAGTGTGTGAGGTAGAATGGGATGCCTCACATCCATTGCACAAGTGTTCCTTGAGGTGATCTAAGGGTATAGTACTCTTATGTATGATGAATTTAGATCCTAATTATGAAAGTGGACTATGATCAAGAATTATCAAATAGATGTACTTAGCTAGGTAGTAAAATGGGATTCTACCTTGACTTTGTACAGGTTTACATGGAGGTGACTTGTGATGTCGTTCATTTGAGTAAGAATGACAAAGGGTAGAATAATGAACGTATGTATACCTTATGATGAATTACTATGCTTATTGTAACACCCCCAAAAATGAACTACGTTAAACTCGAGCCTAACACGTGTGTAATGAGTTTGTAGGTCTAAAAATGAGTTATATTAGCATTATAAGTCAGCTTGTAGAGTTTGGAAGTGAAACGTCAAAGAAAAGCCAAGGCGTTCGGAAACTAGTAAATTTAAACTAGTGTGTGGTAATGGTTTGTAGTGGAGTTTTGGGGTATGGTATGAGGTTTAAACTAGGTATCGTTGGTTCCTACAGATAGACTGACATACGTGTATATCATTATTGGTAAGAGCCTTTGTGAAGTGAATTGATTGAGAATGGTAAAGAATGGTGATGTTGATGATAGATAGGTGGTAATTTGACCTAATCTCTTCTATGTTGTGTGGAATTGCTATTTAATTGTATTTATGTGTATGGTCCACTTATGGTGGCGGTGTTTATGTGTTATAGTTGTGAAGAAAATGGCCATGTCGGCATTATCATGAGAATTTTTATGTTATTATGTTATAGCCTGTATAGATGATCAAGGTGAAAGATGGTTATGATATATGTATCTGTGAGGTTAAAGTACAAGTTCTTTTAATTGGTTACATGTGTCTGTGATAGACTATGGTGATGTCTTTATATATGTTGCTGGTGTATATGGTTAGGTATATCTAGTTGTCCATATATGGTACTTGAATGTTATTTAATATGTGATAAGATGATGATGTTGTTTCATGATTTGTAGACTTATGTCCCTCTACTTGATACATGAAAGGGTAAATGTGAATTCGTAACTTAGAAGTCTTAAGACCATTGTCATGTATGTGTTCGAATGATTGATATATGACCTTGAACAAGTAAAGAAGGTCAATGACTTGGAACCTTCAATATAGAAAGAATGCTATAGAATCCTTGATGTTGAAAGTCGTAATAGTATCCTTCTTATGTGAATGATGGACTTAGGAGTAGGTTGCCCAGAATGATATGAAAACATCTCTAAGGATGTCATTGAGCTATCCTTATAACCATTGAGTGGCACCCCAAGTGGAATCATCCTTGGTAAAAGGTATTATGATTTGATAAGACAAAAGTATGGTACCTTCTCATATATCTTTATCAAAAGACTTACTCAAGTAAATCTAGAATAAAAGGTCCATGATGGACCTATTAAAGATTGCCTAAATATTTATCAACACTACCTAAGGCTTATATCATGTCTACTTAGTCAACCAACTTCCATAACTAGAGTCATTCTTAACACCTACCTAGGCAAGATACAAAGTGATCATTCCTATGCCCCCATCACACCTTAACTAGACAACCCTTAAATACTCTAGAAAAGTAGTTATTCATTTAACATGCTTTCTAACTTAAGCCATTACATTCCTTAGTACATTTAATACTCATTCATCAGATAAAGGACATTCAAGTAATGGTCATGGAGAAGACATAGGGACTCTCACTAACATTTTCAAAACCTATTGTGCGATGATTAGATAACGTCCCATACCACCACCTAAACTTCATAGAACATCTCCAATAATAGTAGTGATCCCATATGATGGGAATAGGCAATAACCAACATAGACCACGGTAGAAAACAATGAATCTTGAGTTGTAACCTACTCGGATGGAGGGTGTTCTACTTGCCAATGCTAGAACTTGGACACTCCCATGTAGGCACATGGTTAAGGAATTTGAAGGGCTTTCTTGATACTCTAGTCTCGTTCTTCACTAGAGCTACTTCCCTTACAATACTAACTAAGTGCTAACCATTGTTCTCACAGATTAATTCACATTAAATGTTCATATAAAGGGTTTCATATATTGTTCATAACCCAATCACATTAAACCTACGAAAGAGGTCCCCTAGGGTTTCCTTACAATGGCGACAAAGATAGCACATAATGACTTTCCTAAGGACGAAATGATGCCGTTCCAGCAAACCATCCGTAAGTCCATCATTCATTACTAGAAGGATTCCATTACGACTTTTTACTTCAAGGTTCATAGCCTTACCACTATGTTCAAGGTTCCACATAAATGACCTTCTTACAATCATCCAAGGTCTCATATAATTTATACATACAAGACTAAGAGGATTTACCATCTTAAGTGAAGACAACTCATATTCACATTCATACATGTATCAAGTAAGGGACACAACATTATTCACGTTAGCACATATTGCATATAATTCTAGAAGCACATAGGAATAACCTTTATCATCTATAAGTCATCCTATACACTATTACAACTTCATCAATATAACCATCATAGACTCACATAGTCAATTTCGGAAGAATCATGCATCAACTCTAGTACTACACAGATAATGACATAGTCATAGTGTGACATGATCACCTAACAACATCAATAGAAGAACACATACTATCACTTCATCACAAAAGATAGATATGTCATACTTCACATAATTCACTACACATATCCTCATAGTACACCAAGTAATTTACCTACAAGGCCATGATCATCAAAGTACATAAAGTAACGGCGACGAGGCCAAATCATTTGCAAGTAAAGCATATCGCGCCGCCACCATAAGTGGATCATACCAACAAAAACATAATTCAAGTATAACTAACATAAAATAAATAAAATTAGTGTAGTGTGCAACCAGTCCATTCTCACCAGTTCAATCCATAGCTAAATCATCCAATTCAATACCAAAAGCCCTTACCAATGTCTAGGAACATCAATTGAATACAAAACCATAATACTCAATGAATCTCGGTCAGTTAAATATCGATTTACCAATATAAGACAACCTATACATTAATTTATTAGAATGCTTACATCATTCAATAGTCCATATAAAACTACACTAGAATTCATAAATATTAAGACAATATCACTTGGCCCAAAAGTAGTCAAAACTAAGGTTCACAATTTCATGAGTTCATAGGATAATTATGTTAAAATCATCTAATTCACAACAATTCAACCAATAATCAATCATCTAAAACCATAAATTCAACAACCCATGGATAGATTACCATTTAGAAAACTCATCTTTTAGAGAAGTCTTTGAAAATCACTTTGAAGATTGGCTCCTTGAAGGAAAGAGTTCAAAGGATGAAAAACCATACCTTAATGATGTTAATCAACAAATTTGATGAGGAATAACCACTCAAACCTCAAACCCAAGCTCTTCCTTGAGTTATGGCTTCAATGGAGTTCTAAATAATTTATAAGCTATATTGGGTTTTGATTTTGAATAATGAGCTCATATCCTCCCACTTCAAATTAGGAATAGGGAGTTTGTTTTTTGTCAAGACTCGTGGACATTGATGTTCAACCTTAAGTTATTGACAATTAGTACATTTTGCTACAACTCCTGCAATATCTTTTTCTATATCGTTCCATTAGTGGACTTCTTGTAGATCACGGTACATCTTTGTGGCTCCCAGATGAAATGAATACTCAGAACTATAAGCCTCCTCTAAAATATTTTCCCTTAACCCATCCACATCCAAAATAAATAATCAACATTGGTACCTAATTATAAAATCTCCTCTGTGGGAGAAATCCTCAAAGGACTTCTTGAGTACCGATTATTTTAATTCAACTAATATAGGATAAAGGTCTTGTTTATACTTCACATCAATGACAAAGGACGACTCGGAGCTATTATGAACCATGAAAACGCGTTTGGTGGAATCCCCAAGTTAGTAACCTAGTAATGCCAATCTATTCACCTCACAAACCAGTTCTTTCTTTTGATATTCTACATGAGCCACACGACCCATAGAAAATCTACTAAGAGCTTCAACGACCATGTTATATTTGTCAGGGTTGTAAAGGAAATTCATATAATTATCCCTCAAATGTTAAAACCACATTCTTTGTTGGACATTAAAATGTTTTGTGATAGGTGAAAACATCCTTATGGACCCCATAAATGTAATGTCTCCATAGTTTCAAGGCAAATACTACCATGTCTAACTAAAGACCATGGGTTAGATAATTCTTCACATCGAACTTATGTTGCCTTGAAGCATAGGGAATCACCTTACTGTTTTGCATGAGCATACAACGCAACCCCACTGTCGAGGCGTCGCAATATACAATAAATCCCACGGTACCCTCAGGTAAGGTAAACACTGGAATGAAAGTAAATATATATTTCAACAGTCTGTAGCTTTTCTAACAAACCTCCGACCACTCAATCTTAGAATTCTTTTGAGTCAAAGGAGTCAACGGAGAAGCAATGGAGGAAAACCCATTAAACCTCATTTAATAACCAGCCAAACTCAAAAATGTTCTAATGTCGGAAGGACTTAGAGCTCAAGGCCAACTCTTGAATGCATTCTTCTTCTTAGGATCTACCTCAATACCCTTGCTGGACATAATATGACCAAGGAAACCAATGGACCATAACCAAAACTAACATTTACAAAATTTTGCGATTACACATTTGTCCTTCAGAACTTGCGTTACAATTATAAATGGTCCATATGTTAATTCTCAATTCTCCTCTAAATCAAAATTTCATGGATGAACATAATCACAAACATGTATAGGTATTTCCTAAACACTATATTTATTAAATCCATAATTGTTGTCGGGCATTAGTTTGTCCAAATAATATCACAAGGAGTTCATAGTACTTATATATAGTTTGGAAAGTCATCTTGGGTATATCATATCCTCTCACCCTTAGTTAATGATAACCCAAACGAAGTTCTATTTTAAAGAAATAACTAGCCCCCTATAGTTGATCAAACAAGTTGTCTATTATCAGAAAGGGATATTTTTGTTTATGGTCACTTTTTTAAATTGACATAATCAATGCACATTCTAAGAGACACATCCTTTTTTCTAAGAAGTAACATAAAAGCACCCCATAGAGAGATACTCGGTTTGATAAACCCTTTTCTAACAAATCCCTTAGTTTCTCTTTCATCTCTTTCAACTGGGCCAGAGTCATTCTATAAGGAAAAATGGAGATAGTTTGAGTATCCGGTAAGAGATTAATGCAAAAATCTATTTCCTCTTTAGGAAGAATACCAAGTGAATCATCGAGGAAAACTTTTGAAAAATCATTCACTACCCAAATTGACTCTAGATAAAGGATTTAAGACTCAACATCCATAACCCTAACAAGATGGTAAATACGCTCTTTTGTGATCATTTTCTAGCTTTAAGGTAAGAAATAAAATTGACCTCTAGGGATAGATTTTACCCCTTCCACTTTGAAATGGACTCATTAGTAAATTGGAATTTGACAACCTAAGTCCAACAATATATCGAGGCATAACATGCATGCAACCAATCCATTGCAAAAATGATGTCGAAATCTAACATGTCCAACTCCACCAAATCCAACAAAGTTACTTTACTTTGAAGACAAGCTAAAAGAATCAAGCACCTAGCAAACTTTTTCTATGAACCTTTGGGGATCCTCTTCCACGTTTGAACCAAAAAATACGGGAATGTTCATTCTTGAAAAATCTCTCACTCTAGAATTCGTGGAGTTCATATTACGGTTAACATGATTCCCAACATATCTATTGGCTTAGGCCGTCATGGCTTGAGCCAATAATAGAAAAGTTGACATAACATCTACTTCTGTCATAGCCGGAGTATTAATCAAAACTTGATAGACTTTAGGAGCTTGATTGCCTTGAAGAGATTCCGCATTCACACTGTCATCCTCCGCTCTTCTTCTGTTAGCCCTTCGTGTATTCATTTTGAGAACAAAAGAGAAGGATTAAGACAATGACATTTATAGAGTTAAACTCTAAGGCAATACTTAAGAGTAATGAAAAAAGTGAAATTTTCTAACATCTTATAGCATCTTGTCATCACGACCATGGAGCACCTTTTAGACGTAACTTGCATCGTCGTCCTCGGAAAGGACTTAGACCGGCCCTTAGCCTTCATCATACATTTCATAAGTTGAAAAATCGGAAAAATAAAAACTTTGTACGTATTGAGGTATGCATAGACCTCTCACTTACTAAACATATATACATATGAAGTTTTCTTAGACTCCTTTCATACGAAGCATACATAGGCTTCTCGTTTATGCAACATAACAAACATATAAGAATTTAGTCTAATCATACCATCTCACATTAAACCATATAAAACGAAGTAGAAAATCCGAGCATAGACCTTAAGACAAATCCATAATTGCCACATAGGGCTTACAACAATATCTTCAACAATAGGAGGGAAATGCTTTAGACCATAGCAATACAACTAAGGTAGAGTACGTGGCTCCATCCTCGCGCTAGAGAACCTACCAAAACTTGGGGAATATCCAAGTAGTCTTGCAAATGTCCTTCTAAACTTCAACGGCTGAAACCATATAATTGTACAAATATAAAGAATATCGGTCAGTACATCTACTTTTACTAAGTATGGAAACATATGCACATATAATGTTTGAAATCATTCTTAAAGGGATATTTTGTTCAAAGTCATGCTAGGTCACTTTTGAAATCCTTTATTCACAAATAACAACACATACAACCCAATGATCACATCTTCATTAAGACAAGTCCATATTCAACACAAGACCAATATCGACATAAAGTCAAGTCAACATATATACTATCAACTTATGGTCATATGAACATGAATAGTAGCATATCAAGATCATATAACTAAAGCAACTCCAATATAATGTCATAACAACAAAGTATATATAAGAGTTCATATCATCATTATATGTAAGACCCTTACCAACAAACCCATCCCAAGCCTCTAGTTGAATGTTCATGTGAAGTATCATAACCCTACATAATCAAGTAAATAAGGAAAGAGATCATAAGCAATGCCTAACTTCATATGCATAGCATCATCATTAGACATCATCATATGGAGAAACATAGACAAATAACATGTCCATGAGTGAAACTAACATCATAAAGGATCATCAACATGAAAAAATCAACATATGTATATCATTTACTTTATAAGAGCTTAAGAACAACCTCCTAGGACTTCCCTAAAGGCCAACTAGTGCAATGTATAGGTAGAGTCACGTACCCCTACCTACACTAAGAATAACCTCTTAAGTCACCCTAGTTAGAGTTCACTTTATTACTTTCATTTTACCTTCAGGAAAAATAACCTTAAAAGACAATAGACCATGTGAGCTAAACAGGGAATCCAGTGTCATCAAACCCTACATCGAAAAAAAGTGGTCTACTTGCCAAGGTAGGACCAAGAACATACATGAACAAAGCATTCTAGGTGGATCCACTAGCTAGTATTCCTAAGGGGATCCATAGTTCAAGTCCTAGGAGACATGTGTTAGACTCTCTTTATGCACATTTCCATTATATTCACTATCTCATGACAACCATTGTAAAGCTACCTTCCCACATTGGAAAGGGACACCTCTCTCATAACTACTTCACTAGGTGCTAAGCTAAAGTCCCTTTTTGTAATACCATTAAGTCATTCTTTAACAATCATAGCTTAATGTAGGTCATAGGAGACTAACCCCTTATATAATATGTCATATCATTTAGATCATTCGTCATAGGATGAGAACTTTGTTTCATCACAAACCATCATTACTGAAATCAATATATCATTCCCTTATCATTTGAAGCACAAAATAGAAACCATCTTCAAACTTCCATGGTCACAGGCTCATATTAATGTCACATTCAACACAATCATATCATTCCGTCATATTCTTAACATCATATCTTCCAACCCTAATCATACATAGTACTTCAGTTTCACAACAACATCACAAAATACAATCCATCATAATTGAAGTTTAGAGTTCAAGATCACAAAGTCTTACCAATTAGCCTACATGTCCTTCATCAAGAATATCACCCTCAACTCATAAAAATTATCCAATAATACCACTCATAATTATCATAATATAGTGAATTAGTAAATAGCATAACTATTTCTAATAACCCTAATAATCTAAAACACTAATTCATAACTATGGTTAGGGTAAGGGATTCAATTAAAGAATTATTTCACAAAAATAGGTTAATGACGAAGAAATATAATATTTAATATATAAATAATCATAATATAACATGAATAATAAAAGGAAATAAACATCATAAGCAATTGAAATACAAACCAATCATTTATATTTAAAATCCATGTTTTTGCGTCTTTTTGAAATCAATTTTGAAAAACATCTCGGGGAAAGGAGTCCCAAGAGTGAAGATTTCCCATACCTTAACAATATTTGAATATTGATGGAGGGAAAGTTGAAATATTTGAGACCAGTGACTTGAATCTTGGTCTTCAATGGGGCATTTGGGAATACAAAGATAAAGTAAAGAGAAGGTGGAGATATTTGAGTTTGGGAAATAAGGGTTTTAGGTTAGTTTAATGAGGGTTATGTGTTATATAGTCCCTTAACTAACTTAATTAAACACTATGTAACCCATTATTAAATACCTAAATAACTAAATAAATATATCACTTACTTAAAATTCTCATAGTGAAACAGATTCCTCACCTACGAGTCCACAACCTTCTGACTATAGGTCCGTCGACGGTCCCTTACTAGCAAGGCATCGATTGGATCAGAGACTATGTTTTCTGTCAGTTTTGGAAAATGTATAAGTTTGGATGAACAATGGATCCATAGAGGTGTCATTCAATCGACGGTTTGTTGATTGGCTTCGTGGAGTCAACTAGAAGGGTCCTCTTCAAGGACCCATAAGGTGGTCCTTGGGGAGTTGTACCAGGACATTATGACCGTCAACACCCTCTTCTATATATTTAACACCTTTTTACCAATTCTAATTAAATTCCGACTCCTAAAAACCATTGAAACATGCAAAGGCACAATAGTGCACATTTCACGATGCACCAAACGTCATGGACGTTCTTTGACTTTTTGACTCTAATACTTCCTAAATATTTTAAATACATTATTTTAGGCCTATAAGCAGTGTTATAAGTCTTATTGATTATCTAGATTAGGTCATGTACTTTCGAAGTGTTGCATTATCCCCTCCTAGGGAACATTCGTCCCTGAATGACACTAAAAATGTTTTTATAGGGAGAAGATGACTCAATACTAGCAGCCCAACCATCAACAACATAAATCAAACAAATCCATTATGAGATACAAATCATATAAGTAATTCACAACTCAAATTAACACATAACCATGAAATTATACATAGCAACTCAAAACACAATTTACCACATATAAGAGCTCAATTTCTAAACTTGAGGAACTACATTCTCATTATCAACATCCACTCAACATAAAATCAAGAGTCACTCATGCAAAACTTCTTTTTAAGGATCATTAATGTGCTCAATACCATTACGTGAAAGCAACTATACACAAAGTGACAAATAAGTTCCAATTAAACAAAATAAAATATTTTCAAGAAAACTCATTTTAGCATGAACCTTTATCATAATTATGAACAATTTAGCAATTTAAGCAAAATTTAACATTATTAATTAGTTTATTTTTAAAAGCATTATTAACCTTAACTTTGTCAAGAATTTTGAGGAAAAGGTGAGGATAACAGGACTTCATGTCGTCCTCGGCCTCCCATGTTGCTCCCTCAACTAGATAATATCGCCATAGCAATTTTACGGAGACCACCTCATTGTTCCTCAATTTCTTGACTTGGCAATCTAGAATTTCCACCGGAACCTCATCATAGGAAAGGCTCTCATCCACACCTAACCTGTCAATATGGATAATGGATATGAGATCACTTATACACTTCTTTAACATGGAAACATAAAATACCGGATGAACCGAAGCTATATCGCTAGGTATTGTCAACTCATATGCAACCTTTCTGACCCGTTTCTCGATTTCATAGGGACCCACATACGAGAGACTTAACTTCCCCTACTTTCCAAATCTCATTACCCCTTTCATGGATGAAATTTTCAAATGCACCTTATTCCCTTATTCAAGTTAAGAATGTCTTCTTATATTGTCGGCATATGACTTTCGCCGACTATAGGATGTTTTCAACCTATATCTTATAATTTGAACCTTCTCTAGGGAATAATAGATTATCTCGGTACCATGGTTTGAAGACTCATCAACCTTAAACCATCCGATTGGATACCTACATCTCCTACCATATAGTGCTTCAAATGGAGCCATTGAAATATTAGAATGTTAGCTATTATTATAAGAGAACTCAATCAACGGTTGGTTATTGTGTAAATTTCCTTTGAAATATATCAAACATGCCCTATATCCTCTAGGGTTAGAATGGTACTCTTTGCTTGACCATCCCTTTGGGGATGAAAAGAGGTTCTTATATTCACTTGAGTACCCATCCCTTTTTGGAAATATCTCCAAAAACGATATTGAATTGCGTACCTTTATCCGATATGATAGACCAAGGAATCCTATGAAGACTTACAATCTCCTCAATTTATATTCTTACATAATCCGGCGCCTTATAAGTAGACTTGACGAGTATAAAATGTCCGGATTTTATCAACCTATCCCAATAACACAAATAGAGTTATTTTGCCTCCCGGTCCGAGAGAATCCAACAACAAAGTCCTGATTAATTTCTTCCCACTTCCTAGTAGGAACACCCATTTCTTTGATTAGGCCACTAGGCTTTAGGTGCTCGACTTTAGGTTGTTTACAATTTGGAAACTTGGATACAAACTCCGCTATGTCCCTTTTAAAATCATCCATGAATATACCTCTCTAAGATCACGATACAGTTGGTGCCTCCCGAGTGAATCGAATATCGGGAACCATGAGCCTCTTGTAAAATTCGTTTCCTCAAAGTACACAAACTACATTGGTACATTATCCCACTATCCCTTCCTTCAGAGAATTACACATAAGACTTGCTAAGTACCAATTTGTTCAACTCCCTCAATAGTGGATCAAGATGTTGCTTAGACTTCACCTCAACCACCAAGGATGAGTCGGTGGAATTATGAATTATAAAACCACCATTTGGACGGCCAACCTATGAACATCTTTAACTAGGTCTTTCTTACGTTCTTACACATAAGACACACTAGCTATGGTCATAGGACTTAGAGCATCCGCAACCAAATTGTTCTTCCCAAGGTTGTAGAGAACACTCATGTCGTAATCCTTCAATACTTCCAACCATCTTCATTGTAAGAGATATAACTTCTTTCTATGTAAACACATATTTAAGTCTCTTATTGTTGGTATAAACATCTACATGAACACCATATGAGTAATGCCTCCATATTTTCAAAGAAAACACTACGACGCTAAATCAAGATCATGAGTTGGATAATTCTTCTCATGCACCTTGAGTTTTCTAGAGGCATAAGCTACAACCTTCCCGTGTGGCATAAGGACACAACCCAAACCCACTCGGGAAGAATCACAATATACCACCAAACCCTTAGTACCCTATGGTAAAGTCAAAATCTAAGCGGAGGTAAGACTGTCTTCCAATATTTGGAAACTTCTTTCACAAAAGATCACTCAAAGTTAGCACTCTTTTGCATCAAGGTATTCAAAATAAAATAAATGGATTCAAACCCATCTACAAACCTCCTATAATACCAGGCTAAAACCAAGAAGCTTCTAATGTAGGATGGAGAAAATGGTCTAGGAAAATTATCAACCGCCTTAATTTTCTTTGGATCGACCTCTATACCCTTACTTGAGATAATATAACAAAGAAATCCCACTAATCTCAACAAAAACTCACACTTACTATACTTAGCAAAGAGTTGATGTTCCTTGAGGACTTGCAATACGACGCTCAAATGATCCATGTGCTCATCTTTACTTTTCGAATATACAAAAATATCATCAATGAAGACAATCGCAAAGGCATCAAGGTATTTCCGGAACACTCTATTTGTAAGGTCCATAAAATCCACCGGGGAATTAGTGAGACCAAAAGACATCACTAGTAATTCATAATGACCATACCTAGTTCGAAATGCCATTTAAGTAGAAGTCAATTTTGGAAAAGTAGCTTTCCCCGTGGAGTTGATCAATCAGGTCCTCAATCCGAGGGAAAGGATACTTTTTCTTAATAGTGACCTTATTAAGTTGACGGTTATCAATGCACATCCTAAGGGACCCATCCTTCTTCTTTAGATGTAAGATTGGATCTCCCCATGGTGAAATACTGGGCTGAATAAAACACTTGTGTAATAAATCATTAAGTTGGAGTTTTAGTTCTTTCAACGCCAGAGCCATCCGGTAAGGTGGGATAGAATTGGAATTTGTATCTGGTAATAAGTCAATAAAAAAATCTATTTCCATTCGGGAGGAATCCCAGGAATGTCATAGGTAAATACTTCCGGAAAATCCTTCACTACGAGGACCGACTTTAAAGGGGGAATGTCAGATTCAAGATTCATAACCCTCACATTATGGTAGACCAAATCCTTAGAGATCATCTTACAAGCTTTAAGACACGAAATGATAAGACATCTAGGGATTGACTTATCCCCCTTCCATTCTATGACGGGCCATTTGGGAAACTGAACTTAACTACCCTTGTTCTACAATAAATAGAAGAAAAACAAGCATGCAATAAATCCATTCCCAAGATGACATCAAAATCGACTATATCAAGTTCTACCAAATCCACCCATGTAACTCTATTGGGCAAAGATATAGGACAACTCCTAATGACTCTTGTAGCCACAAAGAGTCACCCACCGAGATTTTTACCAAAAATGGTTCAAAAAAATTATTGGATAGAATATCAAACATTTTAGCTACTAGTGGGGTTACTAATGATAATGTAGCACCGGGATAAAGTAAATCATAGAAGACCTTAAACATACTGCTGACCATATCGGGAGACTCTTCTTATTCAACTCTACAACGGAGAGCATATAAGCGATTCCTCTTAGGAGCATCAGAACTAGGATCGCTGGCTTGAGCTTTACCACTCCCTTTATCTTGACTCCTCACACTAGGACAATCCCACACCTTATTTCCATTCTTTCCACAGGAAAAGCAATTATCTGTCCTAACTAGACACTTACCCATATGCTTTTTACCAAACATGGAACAAGTAAGTTTCTTCATAGGTGAATTTCCACTCCTTGCATTGTGGGACTTAGGATTAGACACCCTATCCTTGTTAGCCTAGGGCAAATTTGAAAGAACTTGGTTGGAGACCCTCTTCTTGACCTGGGCTTGTCTTGAATCTCAAGCCTACTCTTGGAAGTACCTCTCTCACAAGACTTGGCCCTCTTAAACTCCCTATTATTCCTCTTAAGTCTAGTCTCCTCAACTTGTTGAGCATGAACCATCAAAAGAGAGATATCTATATTGTCATGTAGCATTGCTGAACGACACTCTTCAACAAAATCATCGGATAGCCCCGTCACAAAGCGTCTCATCTCATCCATAGGATTAGGCACCAAGGAAGTAGCATACTTGGACATCTTTTTAAATTTCAAAAGAGTACTCTTGCATACTCATTCCTCCTTGATGAAGGTTGACGAACTCTTCCACTTCCGCCTCCCCCTTCTCCATAAGAAAGAACCGATCACGGAAATCTATTCTAAACAACTACCAAGTAATAGGACCCTCTTTGAAGGGCCTATTATATTTTCATTGGGTGTACAATGTTTGAGATAAATCCTTGATTTGGTAGGAACCTAGCTCGGCCTTCTCATTGGAGCATATCCCCATGGCATATAGGATCTTATAGACATCGTCAAGAAAATCATGAGGGTCTTCATTCACCTTCGACCCGTAAAAAATTGTAGGGTTCATCATTTTAAAGTCCCTCAAGCGGGAAGCCATGGTACTATCATTTTGTTGAACACGGGGTCGAACCTCACGATTTGATTAAGTTGTCATGGCTTTGGTTGGAGTGGATACCGCTTGAGTTTGGGTTTTCATGACTTTTGCTAAGCATAGAAATGCCGATCTTATATATCTGTCCATCGTAGGTGGAGGAATGACCAGAGCCTGGACTTATGGAAGAGCTTGGTCGTCTTGCAAAGAGGCTTGGTTGCCTTGGAAAGGAACTCCCGCATTGGCAATCTCTTCCTCAACACGTGTTGCGGCTTCCGTTCTAGTCATTATATCCTATAACCACAATAAAAGTGTTAGAAGAAAATTGACACATAGATTTACCACTCATAAGGCACGACATTCAAGATTACCAAAAAGGTGAGAATTCCTAACCATCACATAGCCTCTCATTCATAATTGTGGCACGCTTCATACCAATGAAAAAGACCCTAAGTAGTCGTGGTTTAGTGAGACATCCATCCTAATATTACTTCAACCTCATGCTCTAATAAAGAGTTTGTGACGATCAGGGAGCACCCCCTAGACGTAATAGGTGTCCTCCTCCTCAGAGAGGACTTAGGCAAGCCCTTAGTCTTCATCATTACATTTCATAGGTCGAAATGCAGAAAAATAAAAACTTTATACATATTGAGGTATACATAGACCTCTCACTTACTAAACATATATACATATGGTGTTTACTTAGACTCCTCGCATAGGAATCTTACATAGGCATCTCGTTTAGACAACATAATAAACATATAAGAATTCAGTCTAGTACTACCGTCTCACTTCAAACCATCTAAAACAAAGTGGAAAATTCGGGCATAGACCTTAATACAAATCCATATTTTCCAAATAGGGCTTAAAAAATATCTTCAACTATAGGAGAGAAATGAATGTGTTTAGACTATAGCAATACAACTAATGTAGAGTACATGGCACCATCCTCCAACCAGAGGACGTACCAAAACATGGGGAATATCCAATTAGTCTTGCAAATGGCATTCTAAACTTCAAAAACCTTAACCTACATAATTGTAGAAATATAAAGTATGGGTTAGTACATCCATTTGAACTAAGTATGGAAACATATGCACATATAATGTTTCAAATCATGCTTAAAAGGACATTTTGTTCAAAGTCATTCTAGGTCACTTTTGAAAGCCTTTTTGCACAAATAAGAACACATACAAGCCAATGATCACATCTTCGTTAAGATAAGTCCATATTCAACAGAAGACCAATATCAACATAAAGTAAAGTCAACATAGACACTATTAACATAAGGTCATATCAACATGAATAGTAGTATATCAAGATCATATAACCAAAGAGACTCCAATATCATGTCATAACAACAAAGTATCTACAAGAGTACGTAGCATCATAACATGTAAGACACTTACCAACAATCCCATCCAAAGACTACAAGTGTAATGTTCATTGAAGTTCCATAACCCCACATAATCAAGTAAACAAGGAAAGAGATTATAACTAATGTCTAACATCGTATAACATAGCATCATCAGTGGTCATCATCATATATAACAGCGTAGACCAATAACATATTCATAAGTGAAACTAACATCAAATATGATCATCAACATGTAGTGTCAACATATGCATATCATTAAATTTATAAGAGCATAAGAACAATCACCTAGGAATTCTCTTAAGGCCAACTAGTGAAATGTATAGGTAGAGTATCACACCCCTACCTACACTAAGAAGAACCTCTTAAGTCACCCTAGTAAGAGTTCACTATATTACTTACACTTTACCTTTGTGAACTATTGCCTTAACAGATAATAGACCATGTTATCTAAACATGGAATCCGGTGTCATGAAACTCTACACCGAAATATGGTGGTCTACTTGCCAAGGCAGGACCAAGAACGTGAACATTACATTCTAGGTCAATCCACTAGCTATTGTTCCTGTAGGTGCAACATAGTTCAAGAGCTAGACGACATGTGTTGGACTCTCTTTATGAATAATTGCATTATAGTCACTACCTAATGAGAACCATTGTTAACCTACTTTCCCACATTGGTAAGGGACACCTCTATCGTAACTAATTCAGTGGGGTCTAAGATAAAGTCCTTTTTTGAAATACCATTAAGTCATTTTTTAACAATCATATCTTAATGTAGGTCATAGGAGACTAAGCCCTTATATAGTACGTCATATTATTTAGCTCGTTAGGTATAGGAAGAGAACATTCTTTCATCACAAACCATCATTAGAGAGATCAACATGTCATTATTTTATTATCTAAGGCACACATGACAAAACCATCTTCAAACATGCATTGTCATAGCCTCACAATGATCTCACATTCAACATAATAATATCATTCCATCATATCCATCACACAATCTCTTAGTAACTCTAATCATATGCAATCCTTCAATTGCACAACATTATCACAAAATACAGTCCATCATAATTGAAGTAAAGAGTTTAAGATCACGAAGTGTTACCAATTAGCCTCCATGAACTTCATCAAGAATCTCACCCTTAATTCATAACAATTACCAAATAATCCCATTCATTATTATCTTAATATAGTAAATTAATCAATAACATAATTAATTCTAATTACCCTAATCATCTACAAGTCCAATTCATTACTACAGTTAGGGTAAGGGTTTCAATTCATGGATTATTTCATAAAACTAGGTTAAGGATTAATAAATACTACAATTAAGTGATAAATAATAATAATTTAACATTACTAATCAATGGAAATAAGCATCATAACCAACTGAAACAAAAACCATAAATTTAGATTGAAAACCCATGTTTTGACCTCTTTTTGAAATTAATTTGGAAAAATCTCTTGGGGAAAGCAAACCCAAGAGTGAAGAGTTCCCATACATTAAAAAAACCTTTAATATTGATGGAGATAAAGTTGAAATCTTTGATCCATAGTGAACTTGAATCTTGGTCTTCAATGGAGCCTTTGGCAATAGAGAGAGAAAGTAGTTTGAAGGTGGAGTGATTTGAGTTTGGGAAATAAGGAGTGTTAGCTTAGTTTAATGAGGGTTATGTGTTATATAGTCCCTTAACAAACTTAATTAGAAACCCATTAACACTTAATTAAACACCTAAATAACTAACTGATTAAATAACTCACTTAAAATTCTCACAGTGAAACAGATCCCTCACCTACGAGTCCACGACCTACGGACCATACGTCCATCGACGACCCCGTAATAGCAAGACGTTAATTGGATCAGAGACTATTTTTTCTGGCCATTTTTGAAAGTGGCTAAGTGTCTACTAACTGATCCATCGATGGAGCGTTGATCAATTGACGATTTTTTGATTGGCTTGGTGGATGCACAAACTGTCGAACACAACTTTTTGGGTCAATTGGAAGGTTCCTCTCCAAGGACCCTTAGGGTGGTCCTTGGGGAGTATTTCCAAATTTATTCGACCCTAAACACCCTCTTTTATATATTTAACACATTTTTACCAATTTTCATTAAATTCCAACTCCTAAAACCCATTGAAACATGCCAACACACACTAGCGCACATTTTACAATTCACCGGAAGTCATGGACGTTCTTTATCGTTTTGACACTAACACTTCCTAAATTTTTTTAATACATTATTTTAGGCCTCTAATAATTGTTCCAAGTCTTTGTTATTTAAGTTAGACTCTAGATTAGGTCATAGACTTTAGGAGTGTTACACTCATCCATTAATGTGACACGCTTCAAACTCATGAAGAAGACTTTACTAGACGTTGCTTATAAGACATCATCCTAGAATTAATCTAAACCTTGTGCTCTTATTACAATTTTTTTCACTACCTAAGGGTACCCCATAGACGTAACAAAGAACACAAAACTCGAAATAATCAATGTAATCCATTTAGGATAATATGACATAAAGTAAAGAACAATAAAGAGTAAAAACACATTTACGTCAAAAATTATTTATAAAAGTAAAGTGGAAGTCTAACTTGTCTCATTTAGCCATCTATTACTATTCATGAATGAAAAATAGGGTCACAGCCCCAACAACAGAATCGAAAAATAAAAAGTACTAAAAGAAACTCAAATAGAAATTTCTTGTCCTCAAATCATGAGGACTCACCACAAGCAAGGATAAAAATTAATTCAATCTTGAACCAAGAGATAATCGCCTTAAAAACCGGAACCTATACTTTTGAGAAAATGTAGAAAATATGGGTTAGTAAGAAAATTGCACTATGTATGATAGTCATGCATAAAACCATGAAATCATGCTAAAAAGTGATACTCTAGATTAATGCATGCAATTTGTAGTTAAAACCTCGTATAGAAGGCAATGAAATATCATAAGTATGTTCATTACATTTGTAACACCCTAATACGAACAAAGGTAAACTAGAGCTTCGTGTTGGTTTATCGAGTTAATTTTAAGTTAAAATGATATAAATTAGTGTTCTTAGGCAGTGTGTGACGTTTCGTTAAGTTTGGAGGTCAAACATCCAAACCGTCCGGAAGGTGTGCCTTAGGAAGTACTTGTGTTTCTTGATGTGTTTGAGTCAGTTTTACGTGTTCGCTTTAATCAAAATTAATGTGGGAAGTTCCTAAGACCTATATGACTAGGTTTAGGGGTTAAAAGTCTGGGCAAGACCCCAACAAGGATCCACAAGGGGCCCTAGAGAAGGGCCAAAGACTTGGAGCCTAACTTCCTTGGCAGTGTCCACCAACGTGACCAAATGACGACCAGTGGTTCAACCAAAGGCCCATCGACTAGGTCCATTGATTGTACTTCAATGCCTGCATGATTTGAAGCTTCAGGCTCAACCCACGAACCACCATCACCTGTCCGTCGATGGACAAACGTCTGTTGGTTGGTCTCATTGGTGCTGCCTGTAAAAACTGTTTAGAGGGCTGCCTTGGCTTGGGGCGTTTGATAAATTCACCCCAAGTCTTTTATGGACCTTGGAAAATTATTTTAGGGTTATTTAGATATATTAAACTATTTTAAACCCTAAGACCTAATTTTAGACCTCATTTCCTAAAACCCAAAACCTTAGAACTCTCTTTCAAAGTCACCATTGGAGCTAAGAAGGAAAGCTAGGAAGGATGGTTTGGACGTGTTTCTTCACCAAAATTACTCGGTTTCTTATCCTTGAATATGATATCAATCCTTGAACTCTCTTCCATTGAAGGAGTCATTTCCAAAAGATTTCAATAAGGGTTTTCAAACTCTACTTTCTTCTATAATTGATTTTAAGCATGGGTCTTATTGTAATGGTGTTTTCATGACTCAAATGTGTTTCTTCTAGTAGAAATTGATGATTTTAATTTCAAAACACTAATGACT
Organism: Solanum pennellii; assembly: GCF_001406875.1. Taxonomy (NCBI): domain Eukaryota; kingdom Viridiplantae; phylum Streptophyta; class Magnoliopsida; order Solanales; family Solanaceae; genus Solanum; species Solanum pennellii. The sequence goes on along the minus strand of NC_028639.1, from coordinate 43,912,862 downwards.
TCATGATTATCCATATTAAAAACTTTCAGCTTAAGAAATGTGTTAAATTGAACATGTTATTGTAGGGTATGAGCTTTGGTCTTCTTGTGTTGTTAGTATGACTTAGCTACTGCCCTAAGGGCCTTATTATGATGAAATATTGAGAAATTGGTTACGGGTGATGGATTAGTTAAATGGTCAGTTTCTTTTGGTGTATAACTGTTATTATAAATTGCTCTTGAGTGGTATGGTAAACCTTCTTGGTGGCGGTGCTTACTTGAATGATTTGATTATACTTAGTATGGATTGTAAATGTGGCTTTGAAGGCCTAATATGTGAAATGAAATGATAAAGAAGATGGTTCCTGCATTGTGTATTATGAAGCTTGATATACATATTGCGCTTAGATTATGCCTAAATTAAGTATATGTTTATGTGAAGCATGTAACGTGTGTCATTTGATTAAATGAAGGTATAAAGCATGTATAGAAGTTAAATCTTAATGAAATGAGGCTTATGTGCAAGGTGTGCTCACATGTACACACATACACACTTAAGTGAATGTATGAAGCGTAGTTGAGTAAATAGAGGAGTTTTGAGGTTGACACTCTTTGTGAGTTGAGATAAAGTGTTTAGTAGCAGCCTCACTACATCCTAAGAGTTTTCTAAGACAGGACAGAGGATGAATGCCGTTCGTGATTTGAGATGTGGTGTTCACTAGTTATCCTTAACCTATAGTATATAATATTTTGAATCCGTGGGGGTTATGTCTAGCAACGAGAGGATATGAAGGAGATGTGGGTACACTTCGTGAGTTGAGAGGTTGTATTCCAATGTGCCTCTTTAGATGAGTACTCCTCATTAGTAGAGAATGATTCACTTAGTAGCAATCTCCTTATCGCTTAACTATTTGCCTGCATAGGTGTAGCTATTGGGCAAGCCATGTAAATGCTAAGAGAATGACCTTAGTCTAGGCAAGTGAGAATCCCTCATGCGATAGGATTAATATCGGGATTCCATGTCAAGCTCTCATGGTCTATGTCAGTCAAATTAACTCCCACAAAAGTAATTTAAATGCTAAGTCTTCTAAAAGAGTGTATTATTTAGGGTAGTTAGTTGAATGGTACACTATTTATCCATTTCACTAGGTAGGCATTGAAAAGGGGAGTCTTAGTGAGCCATAGCTGAATTGAATGAACAAAGTATCCTAAAAGAACGTACTACTTAGGGTAGGTAGTGGAATGGACGCTATCTATCCATTACACTAAATAGACCTTCCGAAAGGGGAGTGTTGGGGCCAAGCCTTCCAACGATTGTCCTACTTAGGGTAGGTGATGGTATGAGACGCCATCTACTCATTGCACTAAGTAGCGATTCCAAAAGGGAAGTCTTGGTGGGTTGTTTGGGTGTTCTTGTAATGTATTGTCATTGAGTGGGGGCTTGTTCTCCCAAGGTGAGTAAGCCAAAAGGGGGGTAGTCTTGAGGATCGCATTGGAATGAATTGAAGGAGGCATATGCGTACTTCCTTCATGTCTTACCTTGGTGAGTCTTAGGATAGTCCTTAGTTATGGAAACTCCGATGGAAAAGAGTTCACTTCCTCTTTTATTTGGCCTTAGGAGTTCACTACTTTGAATAAGTATAGTTACTATAATGTCTAAAATAATTTCACTATAATATGTGAAGGTTTACAGTAAAATGCTTTCTTTTTTATGAAAAATATGGAAATCCTTATCTAAGTGTTAAATAATGTTTCTTAAGTTGTTTTACTTTTTATATTCATGAATATTTACTTAATTGACATAAAAATGTATTTTTACTAAAATATCCCTTTTTGCATGTTTGTGCATATGCCATACTTAATATATCATTGTACTAACCCCATACCTTTCTTTACTCTATAAGTGTAGGCTGGAAGCTTTTTGAAAGATTTGAAGGCGAAGCTTCGGAATTCTAGTCTCTCAATATTTGGTATGTCCTCATATATTTGAGGACATAGTTTATATTATTCTTAATTTTAATATTAAGAATTTTATTATGTATTTTTCTTTCAATGTAAAGGGCTGTGTCCCTAAGATATTATATCATGTCTTTAAGTTGGTTTGTGACGATAAGATTCTCTGAATATTTATGAAAGAGTAGTTTTTATATTAAATATCTTGAAAAGTTTTAATTCCGCACTACTTTTCATGTCTTATTTAATGAATGATAGTTAAAGGTCTTGTACAAGACGACAAAGGGTCAAGTACGCTTGGTCATGATCCAAGGGTTTTACCTAACTTCTAGGGGGTACTTTCCAATCTTGATAGACTTGGTATCAGAGCATAAGGTTTGGGAAATAATTTAGGGTCTAAAAATTTCACAAGCCAAATCTAGTAGTATCTTGTTCATTGGTGTGAGTTGCGACACATCCATGGACAAGAGGCTATAAGATGATAGAAGTATAACTTTATTCTCTATTCTAATGTCGTGCCTTAGAGTTGACTCATATAAGATGTCTTTTCTCAACCTCTTCTCTTTGTGTTCATAGGACATGAATACAAGGAGTTCAATTGCTAGAAGGGAGGAGGGAGGTGTAGCTAATGAGAGGATGACTCCCTATATTAACCAAGTTCCAATTGTTGGCCTAGAGGAAGAGAACAAGGAGGTTCTTTTTCAAAAACCTCAAGTGTCTCCAGAACCTCAAGAGCCTCCTATGCCTCAAGCTCCTTTTGTTGAAGGAGATATGACTAACACGGGGTTGATGTCTTCCATAATGAATTTTACCCAACTCATGACGGCTCAATCTCATGTCGTCAACATTCACTTTGTTTCCCAAGATAGCCAAGAAGTTAGACCTCAACCTAATGCTAGTACTCCCGCTTCTAGGATTCCGGATATCATAAGGATGAACCCTCCCACTTTTCATGGAACTAAGGTGGATGAAGATCCACAAGGTTTTCATACATGAGGTATTCAAAGTGGTTGCTGCTATGGGTGTGACCCCTAGGGACAAAGTAGAGCTAGCTGCTTACCAACTTTAGAAACGGAGGGGTGAGAGACCCTTAGAAAGAGGACCGGATGATTGGGAGGAATTCGAAGATGCTTTCCTAGATAGGTTCTTTCATCTAGAGTGGAGAGAGAAGAATATGGTTTTAATAGATGAACCTTCGACAAGGGGGAATGAGTGTGAAAGAGTACTCTCTCAAATTCACCCAGCTCTCTAAGTGTGCCCCAACCATGGTAGCAAACCCTAGGTCTAGGATGAACAAATTTGTGGTGGGAGTGTCTAGCTTGGTTGAGAAAGTGTGTCGTACAAAAATGCTTCTTAATGACATGATATTTCTAGGCTCATGGTGTATGCACAACCAATTGATGAATCATAAATTAGGGAGATAAGGCAAGAGGCTAAGAGGCCTAGGTCGGATGATTCTAGGCACTGAAAACCTAAGAAGAGGTTCTATCACAAAGATTCTTCCATTGGAAACAAGGATAAGGCTCCAAACAAAATTTTTTAAGGTGGTAGCCATATTTTTGAGAGGACTACGTGCGCTACTTGTGGGAAGCAACATTTGGGTAGGTGTCTTGCCTTTTAGTTGTGGTAGAAAAGGCCACAAGATTAGGTACTGCCCTAGCATCAAAGCAAGAGGGAAGGAGGTCAATCAAGATTCCCCAGATCCTAATGCTCCGAAGAAGAACCCTCCCTATGAGATTGGAGCTAGGAAGGATAAGTAATCCAGAGTTGATAGTCCCGGTAAGCCTTGACTCATTATGATTGTTGTTTTTATGTTATGAAATGAGTTTATATAGTTTAATACTTCATATGATCATGCATCTTGAGGAATTGCTCAAAGAATAAATTTTTGAAACAAAATATTTGCATGTTTGGTAGTGTTACGGTGATGTTCACTCTATGTTTTGAGAATTTTATAAAAAAAAATCGTCTTTGATTGAAGTTTCAATGTGTGCAACAGTGTTGTAGATGAGCATTTGTAATGTTGGAAAATGTAGATCCTCCATAAAAGAAGGATAAGGATGAGTTTTGAAATTGTTAAGTTGATGCAAATGTTGCCTATGTTTCTATTGTGTGAAAATGTGAAATGGTGCTCCTTTCTAGTTGATGCTTTGATTTTGAGTGTGTTGATCATGATTGTAATGTGTTATGTGTTTCTAATGAAGTCCTTCATTGTCTCGAACTTTTAGTGGCATTCGAGGACCAATGTTATTCTATGTGGGGGAGAATGGAAAGCCCTAAAACAAAATAAGGTGAACTAGAGCTTTGTTATGGTTTATGGAGTTAATTTTAAGTTAAAATGAGTTAAATTAGTGTTCTCAGTCAGTGCGTGAAGTTTGGTTAAGTTTGGAGGTCAAACGTCCAACAACGTCCATGACGTTTTGAAGGTGTGCCTTCGAAAGTACTTGTGTGTCTTGATGTGTTAGAGTGAATTTTACGTGTTTGTTTTCATCAAAATTGATGTGGGATGTTCCTAAGACATAGATGACTATGTTTTGGGGTTTATCGTCAGGGCACAACCCCACCAAGTAACCACAAGGGACCCTATAGAAGGGCCCAAGACTTGGACCCACACGTGAACAAACGATGGCCAGTGGTTAAACCAACGGCCCATCGACTTGTTCTATTAATTGGACCTGCAAGTCCTGAATGTTCGTAAGGTGCAGGATAAAACCACGAACCACCATGCAACGGACCATCGATGGACAAATGGTCCGTTGGTTGGTGATCCCGTTGATGCTGCCTGCAAAAGCTGTTAAGGGGCCTGCCTTGACTTGGGGAGTTTGGTAAATTCACCCAAGTATTTTAAGGACCTTGGACAATTATTTTAAGGTTATTTAGGTATATTAAAGTATTTAAAACCCTAAGACCTAATTTTAGTCCCCATTTCTTAAAACCCAAAGCCCCTCTCCCTTAGAACTCTCTCTCTCAAAGTCACCATTGGATCTAAGACTCAAGGAAAGCTAGGATGGCTGGTTTTGACGTTTTTCTTCACCAAAATAAGTGGTTTTCCTTCTTATTGAGGTATGGTATCCATTATTGAACCCTCTTCCATTCAAATAGTCATTTCCAAAAGATTTCAAAAAGCGTTTTCAAACTCTACTTTCATCTATTTTTGATTTTAAGCACGGGTCTTATTGTAAAACTGTTTAAATGATTCAAATGTGTTTCTACTAGTACGAATTGATGATTTTAATGTCAAAACCCAAATGAAGTCTTGATTATGTATATTTCAAACTTTTAGCTTAAGAAATGGGTTAAATGAACATGTTTGTGTAGGGTATGAGCTTTCGTCTTCTTGTTTTGTTATTATGATTTAGCTATTGACCTAAGGGCCTTATTGTGATGAAATATTTAGAATTGGTTATGGTTGGTGATGTCCTTGTTAAATGGTGAGTTGCTTTTAGTGTATAATTGTTATTATAAAATGTTCTTGAGTGTTATGGTCCAACTTCTTGGTGGCGGTGTTTACTTGATGAGTCTTACTATACTTATTATGGATTGTAAATGTGGATTTTAAGGCCTAAGATGTGAAATAAAGTGATAAAGAATATGGTTCTTGTATTGTGTATTGTGAAGATTGAATTACATGTTGTGCTTAGAATATGCCTAAATGAAGTATACAATTATGTGAAACATGTAAAGTGTGTGATTTGATGAAATGAAGGTCTAAAGAATGCATAGAAGTTAAATGTAAATGAAATTTTGCTTATGAGAAAGGGTTACTCCCATGTACACACACAGACACTTAAGTGAATGTATGAATCTAAGTTGAGTAAACAGAGGAGTTTTGAGGTGGCCACTCTTCGTTAGTTGAGATGAAGTGTTTAGTAGCAACCTCAGTACATCCTTAGAGCTTTCTAAGATAGGTCGGAGGATTAATGCCCTTCGTGAGTTAAGTTGTGGTGTTCACTAGTTATCCTTAACCTATAGTATATAAATGTTTACAATCCATGGGGGTTATGTCTAGCACCGAGAGTATATGAAGGAGAGGTTGTTATACTTCATGAGTTGAGATGTTGTATTCAAGTGTACCTCTTGAGAAGACTACTCCTCATTAGTAGATAATGAGTTACATAGTAAAAATCTCATTATCCCGTAACTATGAGCCTGCATAGGTGTAGCTATTGGCAAAGTCATGTAAAAGCTAAGAGAATGACCTCAGTCTAGGAAATTAAGGATCCCTAATCCGATAGGGTTTAATATCAGGATTCCATGTCTAGCTCTCATGGTCTATGTCGGTTAAAGTAACTCCCACAAAAGTAATGAAAATGATAAGCCTTCTAAAAGAGTGTACTACTTAGGGTAGGTAGTGGAATGGGATACTATTTATCCATTGCACTAGGTAGGCATTCCGAAAAGGAAAGTGAGCCTTAGGTGAATTGAATGAACTAAGTCTCCTAAAAGAACGTACTACATAGGGTAGGTAGTGGAATGGGATGCAATTTATCCATTGCACTAAGTAGACCTTCGGAAAGGGGAGTCTTGGTTCCAATCCTTCTAAAAGAGTATCCTACTTATGGTAGGTGATGCTATGGGACGTCATCTACTCATTGAACTTATTAGGCATTCCGAAAGGGAAGTCTTGGTGGCCTGTTTGGGTGTTCTTCTAATGTCTTGTGAGTATGCCAAAAAGGGATAGTCTTGAGGATCGCTTTGGTGTGCATTGAAGGAGGAATATGCGTACTTCCTTCATGTCTTACTTGGGTGAGTCTTAGGATAGTCCTTAGTTAGGGAAACTCCGACGGAAATAAGTTCACATCCTCTTTTATTTGGCCTTAGGAGTTCACTACTTTGGAATAAGTTTAATTACTATAATGTCTAAAATAAGTTCACTGTATCATGTGATGGTTTACTGTAAAATGATTTCTTTTTTATGAAAATTATGGAAATCCTTATCTAAGTGTTAAATGATGTTTCTTATGTTGTTTTACTTCTATATTAATAAATGTTTTACTTAATTGACTTAAAAATGTGTTTTTACTAAAATGTCCCTTTTTGCATGTTTTTGCATATGCCATACTTAGTATGCACTAACCCCATACTTTTCTATACTCTATAAGTATAGGTTGGATGCTTTTTGGAAGATTTGAAGGCAAAGCTTTGGGAATTCTACTCTCTCAAGATTTTGTATGTCCTCATATATTCGAGGACATAGTTTCTTTTTTCTTAGTTTTAATACTAAGATTTATTATGTATTTTCCTTTCAATGCAAAGATCCGTGTCCCTAATATATAATATCGTGTCTTTAAGTTGCCTTGTGACGATTAGATTCTCTAAATATTTATGAAAGACTATTTTTCATATTCAATGACTTTAAAAGTTTTACTTCCGCACTACTTCTACTGCCTTATGTAATGAACGATAGTTAAAGGTCTTGTACAAGACCCCAAAGGGTCAACTATACCCAGTCATGATCCAAGGGTTCTCGCTAACTTCTAGGGGGTACTTTGGGGTCATGACAACATAAAATTCACATCATAATGAAACCATACAATTTGTATACTCAAAGAATAGTTGTGCAATATGTGAATAAGATCTCATAATCCTACCCAATCTATGTAAAGCTTATTGAGTAACCATCATTCACAATTCATGTTCTTATACATATATTTATCATGGTGGGAATAATCCTTGACCGACATTGACCATGTGAGATTAACATGGCATCCAGTGTCATGCCCCATTCCGAAAAGAGGTGTTCTACTTGCCTAAATTAGAACTAAAATGTATTAGCTTTTAGGTGGATACACTAGATAAATAACTTATGGGTCACATAGTTATGGGATAAGGAGATTGTTACTAGAAACCCCAAACTAACTTAATGGGGGAGATTTCATCTCATAAAATTACCTTTAGAAACCCGGCCTTATTTAATGGAAGAGCCTTATCTAATTTTAATTTTCCACTCACTAGTAAGCATTACTTCCCAAAAGTATTTGTTTAGTCTTGAAATGGTTTCACTTGAATGAAAGAGTGCCTTAACCTTCAATCCAACAGAATTCATAAAATAGCTCATAAATTCAATTGGTAAGAATGAGTTTTCAACCTTAGAATCATCATATTGTGAGAAAAAAATTCTTATCACGTTAATTTTGTGGTTATGAGAATGACCTTTCAATAAACTCAACAATTAGATTATAATCACGTTCATAAAGAATATAATTATTCAACAATCATGTATAATTCTCATGCATTATCCCTCTTCGGTCAGGAATCACATTTCATCCAAAAGGTCAAGATTTAAAACATTAGATATGGATAATAATATGATTCGATTTACAGTAGATTTAAAATATCAATATATGAATGTTGCATTCTCACAATGCATGTTATTATTTTAAGCTTTTAAGTATTTCAGTTACATTTTAGTCATATACATATTAAATTGGGAGTATACATAGAGATGAGTTGGATAGGGTTCAGTGTTCCCTCATACTCCCAGAAACTCATGGCCCCATAGGAGTATAAGTCCACTCTATTGGGCACTAGATTTAGTGATCATGCAAATTATGTCTTTATATCCTTAATAAGTTATATTGGGTCTTCACAATGAGGGGTATACATCGGACTCCACATTTTTTTCCCGTGGGTTATATCGATTAAAAGTAGCTCCCACAGTAAGACTCTTAGTGCATTTGACCAGGTTTTTAGTATATATTTCAGCATTCAGTTCAACATGTTATTTTCATGATTAGTAATTAGTATTCAATTTGTATTATCTTTTTAATTAAGTTTTAGTGTTTATTTTCTTGGGAAGTTTATGTCATTTCTCAATTATGATTTGTTTAGATTATATATATCGTCGTATCCCGAGACCACATCCTATAAGATATGTTACTCTCTGAGTGCAACCAGCGTACTCGACCTCTCAGAGATCTTTACAAGCCCTTATGTATCGTTCAGCGCATATAAATAGTGAAAAGTAGTGCAGAATTAAATTTTTTCACAAAACATTTTATAGTCTTTAAAATATCTTTCATAAAAAATTATAGAAAATAATAAATCTTAATCTCATTAAACTTAGGCACAAGAATACTTTGGGACACGGCCCATACAATACAAATATAGAAATAATTAATCTATTACAACATTTCAAAGGAAATAAAAGACATCTATATATGCCCTCGAGTCAATTGAGGACATACTTCAATTTCACTTGAATGGTGCTACGATCCAAGTCTTACTTCACAATAGCTGCTCACCTACCAAATACTATTGACATAGATAAAAGCATGGATTAGAACAACCACATTTACTAAGTATGGAATAATGCGTAAAATCATGAGAACGGACATTTATTATAAATATGCATCTTTTAATTTAAATATCATAATATAATCGTAAGAATAACATTAAACAGCTTAGAAACACATAAGATAACATTTAAGCAATTTAGTACATTTTTAGAAAATCTTCACAGTAAGCTAAGTCACATTGAAGTGACCATTATTCAATGTTATAGTGAAGTCTCTTACTTCACAGTAACACCTTCCAAGCAAGCAATTCCCTCCCTTAAAGCTATCCTAGTACTCACTTAAGTAAGACAAAGAGAAATCACCCATAAAACCTCTCTAGAAACACCTAAATGATCCTTAAGACCACCTATAATGAGATCAACACACTTATAAGACATCAAACATATGAAGATGAGATCCTCCTACCAAAGGTGATTCTAAGACTCACTTGAATGATTTGTGAAGCGACCGCCCATACAATCTCTTACACACACACTTAAGAGATCCTATAGACTACCTATGATAGAATCATTCTTACTTAACACAACAACATATATATAATATGACATTATCTTTCAAAGTCTATCAAAAGACTTATTTAAGTATATCAATAAGATAACGTCCATGATTGACCTCTTCAAGATTACCTAAATAAACCGTAAGACTACCTATGTTTAGATCATGTCTACGTATTCGGCCATTTTCCCAAACTAGAGTCATTCTTAAAACTTATATATGTAAGATAAGAAGTTACCATTTCTATGCCCCCTTCGTAACGTAACTAGAAAACCCTTAACTACTCTATTTAAGTACTTATTCATTTAACATACATTTTTAACTTAAATCATTACTTTCATTCGTTAATTTAAGACTCATTGATCACATAAAGACATTCAATTAATGGTCATGGACAAGACCTAGGGACTCTAATTAAAACCTTCAAAGCCTTTTGTACTATGTCTAGATAGCGTCTCATACCACCATCTAAACTTCATAGAACTTCTCTAATGCTAGTAATTATCCCATATGATAAGAATAAGAAATAACCGACATAGACCATGATAGCAAAGCATGGAATCCAGAGTTCTAACCTACCCCGATGAGGGTGTTCCATTTGCCTATGGTAGAACTTGGACTTATCCCATGTAGGCACATGATTAAAGAATATGAAGGGTGTGCTTTGTACTCTTGTCTTATCCTTTAACTAGAGCTACTTCCCTTACCATACTTACTCGGTTATATCCTTTGTTCTCATAGACTAATTTACACTTAAGGTTCATATAAAGCGGTTCCATATAAAGTTCATAACCCAATCACATTTACCCTACCAAAGAGGTCCACTAGGTCTACCTTACAACGGTGAAAAGATGCTAATCATGACTTTCCTAAGGTTTGATATGATGCCGTTCAAGCCAACCAACTTTAAGTCTATCATTCCTTTAATTGAGGATACCATTACGGCTTTCGACTTCAACATTCATAACATTACAACTATGTTCAAGGTTTCACATATAGGACCCTCTTAACATCATTTAAGGTCTCACGTCATTTATACATACAAGACTAGGAGGCTTTCGAAACCTAAGTCAAGACATTTCATATTCACATTCATACATGCATCAAGTAAGGGACATAAGTCAAACAAGACAAGACACATTATACATCACTTTAAAACATATTACATGTCATTCTAGAAGCACATAGAAATAATCATTATCATCTTTAAGTCGTACTATATACTACCATATCATAATCAGTATTACCATCATAGACTCATATAGTTAAGTAGGAATAACCATACATCAACCCTAAGATTATACACATAAAGCCATATTCGTAGACTAACATGATCATCTAATTAACATCAATAGAAGAACACATATACTTTCACATTACTTATCGTGTAGATAGACATTATCCAAATTAACATAATCAACTACAGAAATTATCATAATACTTCAAGTAGTTGCCGAAAAGGCCATAATCATCATATTACATAAACTAACGTCGACAAGGCCACATCAATAGCAATTAAAGCACATAACAACGCCCCCATAAGTGGACCATACCAATAAAAACATATTTGAACTCTAATTAACATGAAATAAAGGTCATTAGGGAAGCGTACCACCACTCCATCCTCAACACTTCAATCCAATGCTAAACAATCCAATTCAATACAATAAGGCCCTTATACATGGCCATAACAAACAATTCAATACATAAACTATGATATTCAATGAAACTAGGTCAATTAAATATAGATTCATCAATCTAAGACAACCTATATGCTAGTTCAATACAATTATTACATCAATTAATAGCCCATAGAAAACTACACTAGAATTCACAAGCATTAGATCAACATTACTTAATCCATAAAGTAGTAAAAAGCTAGGGTAAATCAATTACATAGGTTCACATGTTAATTGAGTAAAAATAGTAAAATTAATAACAATTCAATCAATATTGAATGCTTAAAAAGCTTTAATGCAAGAACCTATTGATAGATCATGAAATCAGACAATTTCATCTTTGAAAACATTAGAAAACTTCTTTGGAAGTTGGGCTCTTTGATGAATAGTTTTTCAAGGATTAAAAACTATACCTCACTAAAGCTAATACTCTAATTTGATGAATAATCTCCACTCAATTCTCCTATCCAAGCCCTTCCTTTAGTTTTGGCTCCAATGGAGTTCTAGAGAATTTCTAAGGGAATTTGGGCATTTATATTGAAGGAACAGACTTTTGTCTTATTTGCATGTAGGGTGAATCACATTTTCTCCCCGCAACTTACTGTGAACTACACGCAGGAACCAGTGCCATCGATAGTTGGCAGTCGACGGATCATTTGTCCTCCGTCGTTTGGTTCAGAGACTTGCCTTTGGGAGTTTGAGCTCCCTATGATAAGTCTTGATCCATGACACCCATCGATGGGGCGTCACTAGCCCACGAGCCGTCCATTGCCTCAGTCATTTGAGGCTTGGTCTAGACAGCCTTGGCTCTTGAGAAGGGTCTTTCCTCAAGGACCCTGGATGGTCCATGGGGATGTTTTCACGGACGTTTACAACCCTAACATGCTTTTACACGAGTTTATCACCTCTCACATGAATTTAATCCCAAACAAAAACGTAAAACTCGACGAAACATGCCTTGACACACAAGGTCATTTCAAGACAAACCATTCGAACATCATGGACGTTCTTGGACATTTGACCTCCAAACCTCACGAAACTTTACACACTGACTATATAAACTACAAGAACTCATTTAAGGACATTATAACCTCATGAATCACACATAAGCACATAAAACCACATATGAGGCACGTACGTGACTTTGTCGTCGAACGTCTTAGTCATCCCTTGACGTTTTACTTCCAATTCACCTAAACTCTTAGACACTGCCTCAATATAACATTATAGACCATTTTAGGACGTTAGACAATCATGAAAACCATGTTAGTCTCTAACTTCACCTATGTCATTTTCGGGATCTTACATTCTCCCCCACTTGGACAAGATTCGTCCTCAAATAACACTTTCTACTCTCCGAACACTTCCAAGAATAGATATTCAACTTAACAACTGATGACCAGACCATATAAAATCTCATACAATACAAACATATAATAGAACATCAATTTCACAAAAACTAGAGTTCACAAAACCACAAGAAACTAGAAAACATTCTATAACTCATTATGTTACAAAACTCACATGCCTTATTCCAAATAGCAAAAACACATTTTATAAACAATATCATACTCATATACATCAGTTTTCACCATATTACAACAATTTTAGACCAAAGAATGAATTAGAAGATTTTCCAAAAATACAACTTTTAGGAAATTCATGATAGGAACATGCTAATATGCAAGATAACGTCATATTAAAACATTTTACCACATAATCATAACTTCATAAAACTCACAATGCAAGAGGTTAATTAAATTCAATTTCAACAAAACTCTTAAACACCTTTCACATGCAACATACTTCTATGACTTTTTATCACTAACCATACTCCTTCAATTAGAAGGAACTCATATAGTTGAAAAAAGAGAAATGCAAGGACTTACCCTCATCATTATCACCATCCGGCTTCTCTCCTCTAGTCCATAGGGCATAGAAACGCCTCTTATTTTGAGCATCATCCTTTGGAACATTAGGAGCAACTTGTTTACCCTCTCTTCCTCTAGAATCAATGGTAGGACAATCTCACATCTTGTAACCTTCCTTAACACAACCTAGGAAACTCCCGGTACCCCTTAGGCATTCCCCATAGTGCCACTTTCCAAAAGCGACACACATAGGTTTTCCAATTTGAGAACCACCTCCTTTCTCCAATTTCACCTTAGCACTCCTAGTTTCTTCATGAGTTTGAGCCTTCTTCTTAAACCTACGTTGACCTTGATCACTAGAACCACTCCTTGTAATGTTTTTAATAATCCTTCCAAGTTTAGACTCTTCAATTGATTGTGCATACACCATGAGTCTAGATAGTGTCATATCATCATGTAACATGGTCATACGTCATTCCTCCTTCATTAGATCGGCGATACCCATCACAAGATGACTCATCTCATCCCTTGAATTAGACACAAGTGATGGGGCATATCATGATAACATTGAGAACTTCAAAGAGTATTCCTCAACGCTCATATTGCCTTTTTTGATATTAATAAACTGCTACATTAACTTCCTTCTTGTCACAGGGAAAGTACTTTCCAAGAAAAGCTTCCTTAAATTCTTCCCCGTAAATAGGACCCGACTCAACCGGCCTATTGTCCTTCCATTGAGGGTACCACACTTGAGAAACCTCCCTTAATTGATACGAAGCTAACTCCGCCTTTTCCATATAAGTCACCCCCATATCACTCAACACCTTGTACAATGCATCTAGAAGCACTTGGGTACCCTCTCCCACATTAGAGTAGAAAAAGATAGGAGGATTTATCCTCACAAAGTCTCTAACCTAGAGGTCATAGTACTCTCCAAAACATTCACCCTAGGCACCATACTAAAATTCGCTTGAGTAGTTATGGCTCGGTCTAAAGCACGTAAAGCCTATCTAATATCAGTATTACTCAAATCCAGGGGAACCACAGGAACATCATTACCTCCTTCCACAATAAGGACTTGGTCACCTTGAGCACCTTGAGGAACTTGCTCAACTTGAAGAGGAATCTCCATATGCACATCATTCTCCTCAACTCTCCTAGCCGGTGTCCTCCTCGTATTCATCATCCTAAAACAAAGAAAATCATATGAAAAGAGTAATTATAACTTCTACTCTATGACACGATATAAGAGTAGAAAATAAGGGAAACTTTATCGTCCTATAGCCTCTCGCCCATAGATGTTCCGCGACTCACACCGTTGGTCAAGACTCTACTAGATGTGACTTGATGAGACTTTTTGATTCCTAAGCCAACTTTCATATCTTATTCTCTAATACCAAGCTTGTCACATCCCGAGACCACACCCTAGAAGATATGGCACTCTTTGAGTGCAACCGGCATACTCGACCTCTCGAAGGTCTTTTACAAGCCCTTACATATCGTTCATCGCATATACATAGTGAAAAGTAGTGCGGAATTAAAACTTTTCACAAAATATTTCAGATTCCTTAAAATCTTGTTCATATAAAATCATAGAAAATACTAAGTCTCAATCTCATCAAACTTAGACATGACAATACTTTGGGATATAACCCATACAATAATAATATAGAAATACTCAATCTATTACAATATTTCAAAGGAAATAAAAGACATCTATATATACCCTCGAGTCAATGTAGGACATACTTCAACTTCACTTGAATGGTGCTATGATTTAAGTCTTTCTTCTCAAATTCTCCTCACCTACATACCACTATGAAGATAGATAAAAGCATGGATCAATACAACCACATGTACTAACTATGTCATTTTGCATAAAATCATGAAAATGGACATTTATTAATGGACATTTATTGGAAATATGCATCTTTGAATTTAAACATCATAATATAATTATAAGAATAACATTTAACAGCATAGAAATACATAAGATAAAATTTAAGCAATTTAGTACATTTTTAGAAAATCATCACAGTAAGCTAAGTCACTTTACAATGATCATTTTTCAATGTTACAGTGAAGTCTTTTACTTCATAGTAACACCTTAGAAGCCTTCAACTTCCTCACTTAAAGCAATCCTAAGACTCGCTTAAGTAAAACAAACAGAGACCACCCATACAACCTCTCTAGGAACACCTAAATGATCCTTAAGACAACCTATAATGAGATCAAAACACTTACAATACATCAAACATATGAACATGAGACCCTCCTACCAAAGGATATTGTAAGTCTCACTTGAGTGAGTTGTGAAGAGACCGCCCAAATAGTCCCTTACACACACACACTTAAGAGATCCTATATACTACCTATGATATAATAATTCTCACTTAACACAACAATATATAGATAATATGACATTCTCATTCCAAAGGATGCCAAAATATATACTTAAGTAAATCAAGAAGATAATGTCCATGATTGACCTCTTCAAGATTAGCTAAATAATCCTTAAGACTACATAAGTTTAGATCATGTCTACATATTCAACTTTTTTCCCTAACTAGAGTTATTCTTAAGACTTATATAGGTAAGATAAGAAGTGACCCTTCTTATGCCCTCTTCACACCTTATCTAGACAACCCTTAACTACTCTAGATAAGTACCTATTCATTTAACATACTTTCTTAACTTAAGTCTTTACTTTCATTAGTTCATTTAAGACTCATTCATAACATAATGACATTCAAGTATTGGTCTTAGACAAGACCTAGGGACTCTAACTAACGCCATCAAAGCCTATTGTGACATGTCTAGATAGTGTCCTATACCACCACCTAAACTTCATATAATTTCTCTAATACTAGTAGGTTTCCCATGTTGAAGAGTATAGGAAATAACTGACATAGACCGTGATAGCACATCATGAAATCCGAAGTTCTAACCTACCCCGTGAGGGTTTTCCACTTGCCAATGGTAGAACATGGACACATCCCATGTAGGAACATGGTTAAAGAAAATGAAGGGTGTGCTTTGTACTCTTGTCTCATCTTTTAACTAGAGCTTCTTCCATTACAATATTCACTCGGTGCTAGCCTTTGTTCGCATAGAGTAATATGCACTTAAGGTTTATATAAAGGGGTTCCATATCAAGTTCATAACCCAATCACATTTACTCTACCAAAGAGGTCCACAGGGCTACCTTACAATGGTGACAAGAAGCTCATCATGATTTTCCTAAGGTTTGATATGATGTAATTCCAGGCAACAAACTTTATGTCTATCATTCCTTTACTTGAAGGATACCATTACAATTTTTGACTTCAACATTCATAACCGTATCACTATGTTCAAGGTTTCACATAAAGGACCCTATTAAAATCATTTAAGGTCCCATGTCATTCACACATACAAGGCTAGGATGATTTAGCATCCTAAGTAAAGAAATCTCATATTCATATTCATACATGCATCAAGTAAGGGGCATAAGTCAACAAAAACAAGACACAACATACATCACTTTAACACATATTGCATGTCATTCCATAAGCACATAAAATAACCATTATCAGATTTACGTCATCCTATATACTACCATATCATAATCAATACTCATATTGTCAAGTAGGAATAGCCATACATCAACCCTCAGACTATACACATTAAGCCATATTCATAGTCTAACATGATCATTTAATTAGCATCAATAGAAGAACACATATACTTTCACATTAATTATCATGTATATAGACATTATAAAAATTCACATAATTAAAACACAAATTATCATAATACTTCAAGCGTTGCCGAGAAGGTCGTAATCATCATATTACATAAAGTAATGCCAAAAATGCCACATCAATTTGAAGTAAAGCACATAAAACTGCCACGATAAGTGGATTATACCAATCACAACATAATTGAAGTCTAACTAACATAAATAAACTTAATTAGCGCAGCGTACCACCACTCCATTCTCAACACTTCAACCCAATGCTAAACCATCCAATTCAATACCATAAGGCCCTTACGCATGGCCATAACCAACAATTCTATACATAAATAATGATATTCAATGAAACTAGGTAAATTCAATATAGATTCATCAATATAAAACAACCTACATGTTAGTTCAATACAATTATAACATCAATCAATAGACCATAGAAAACTACACTAGAATTCACAAGCATTATATCAATATTACTTAACCCATAAAGTAGTCAAAATCTAGGGTTGATCAATTACATATGTTCATAGGTTAGTTGAGTCAAAATCATCATATTAATAACAATTCAATCAATATTCAATGCTTAAAGACCTTTAATGGAAGAACTCACGGATAGATTATGAAATTGGACAATTCATCTTTGAAAACATTAGAAAACTTCTTTGGAAGTTGGGTTCCGTGAAGAATAGAGATTCAAGGATAAAAAAAATACTTAAATAAATCTAATCCTCTATTTCATGAATAATCTCCACACAATTCTCCAATCCAAGTCCTTCCTAGAGTTTTTGCTCCAATGGAGTTTCAGAGAATTTCTAAGGGATTAGGGTTTTTATATTGAATAACGAAATCTTCTATGTTTTTTAGGATTAGAAAAAATATTTCAAATACCCAAAATAAACTTAAGGAACCTCCCATTCTCTTATTTTTACGTGGGGTGAATTTACAACTTTACCCATGACACTGTAACACCCTAAAACGAACTAAGGTGAACTTGATCCTCGTGATCAATTTTGTGTTAAAATGAGTTGCATTGATGTTCTTAGGCAGTGTGTGAAGTTTGGTTATGTTTGGAGGTCAAATGACCAAGAACGTCCATGACATTCGAAAGATTTGCCATAGATAGTGTTCTTGTGTATTGAGGTGTTTGAGTGAGTTACGTGTTCGTTTTGCTTGAATTTAATGTGGGATGTTCTAAGACCTAGACGACTATGTTTAGGGGTTTATCGTTATAACATCCCGAAAATGACTTAGGAGAACTAAAGCCTTACATGTTGTTCATGGTTGTCTAAGGTCCTAAAGTTGTCTAAAATATGGTATTGAGGCAGTGTCTAATAGTTAAGGTGCATTGAAAGTCAAACGTGAAGGGACGACTAAGACGTTCGACGACTAAGTCACCTATGTGCCTCGTATGTGGTTCTATGTGTTTATATGTGTTTCATGAGGTTATAAGGTCCTTAAATGAGTTATTATAGCATATGTAGGCAGTGTGTCTAGTTTCGTGGAATTTTGAGGTCAAACGTCCAAGAACGTCGATGACGTTTGAAAGATGTGCCTTGAAATGACCTTGGGTGTCTAGGCATGGATCGTTGAGTTTTACATGTTTTTTTTTGGGTGAAATTCATGTGAGAGGTGCTAAAATCGTATATAGTCATGTTTGGGTTGGAAAAATTTGGGAAAACCTCTCCAAGGAGCATCCATGGGTCCTTGAGGAAGGACCCAAAAAGTGGTGCCAAGACTGTCCAAGGCAGCCCCAAACGACGGAGGCAATCAATGGCTCATGGGCCAATCGACACCCCGTAGATGGGTGCAATTGGTTGAGACGTGGTCTTGGGAGGGAATAAACCCATGGTGAGTCTCTTAACTCAACGACGGAATGACAGGATGGTCAGTTTGTGAACAAACGTTCCGTCGATGGGTCTGTGTTATATGCACCTTCACTGTTAAGTTGAGGGGTGAAGTTGTAATTTCACCCCACTTCAAAATAAGAGGTTTATAGGTTCCTTGGGGGTATTTTGGGTATTTTAAGTGTGTTTAAAAGTCCTTAACACTTAGAAGATTTCATTCTTCCAAATAAAAACCCCAAAATCCCATAGAAAATCCATAAGACGATCCATTGATGTCCAAAGTCAAAGAAGAGCTTAGTGTGACGAATTGAGTGGAGATACTTCATCAACGTGAAGAATTACCTTCATAATGATATGGATTTTGATCCTTTAAAATCTCTTCATCAAGTAGCCCAACACTCAAGAAGTTTTCTAAAGTTTTCAAGTTGAATTATCCAAATTTCATGATTCTACCATGGGCTCTTGCGTTAATGATTTCTAAACATTGGATAATGATTTAATTGATATTTTATTGATGATTTTAACCTAATTACTTATTAAACCATGAATTGGATGAACCCTAGATTGTTACTATGTTATGGGTTACTTGATTTTGACTTAATGAGTATGAATTCAAGTGTCGATTCCTATGAGTTATCTAATGATGTAACAAATGTGTTAAATTTATGTCTAGGTTATATTAGATTGAAGAATCATTATTGAATTGACATAGTTTTGTTTATTATCATAGTTTCTATATTGAATTATTGTCCATGGTCATTTGTAAGGGCCTTACGGTATTGAATTGGATGATTTAGCATTGAATTGAGGTGTTGAGGATAATGTGGTGGAAAGATGCCCTATTTACTTTATTTTGATGTTAATTAGACTTCAATTATATTGTGATTGGTATGGTCCACATATGGTGGTGGTGTTATATGTATTACTTGCAATTGATGTGGTCTTGTCGACGTGATTTTAAGTAATACGATGATCATGGCCTTGTCAGCAAACTACTAGAAGTATTATGATAAATTTTGTAGTTGATTATGTGAAGTTTGTTAATATCTACCTACATGTTAGTAATGTGAAAGCTTGATGTATATTAGGAGATCATGTAAGACTATGACTAGGTGCTTATGTGTGTAGTCTTAGAGTTGATGCATGATCGTTCCTACATGACTATATGAGTCTATAGCGGTTACATTGATGACGTTGTAGTAGTGTGTAGGGTTACATAAGGATTATAAGGGTCATCATAAGTGATTTAAATAATGATATGCTATATGTGATAACGTAAAAGAATGTTGTGTCTAGTTTGGTAGGCTTGTGTCCCTTACTTGATATATGTATAAATGTTATGTTATTATGATATGTCTTTACTAGGTAGGCTTAGTTCACCCTTGTCATGTATGAATGAAAGATATGTGAGACATTAGAGGATGTGAAAAAGGTCATGTACGTGGTAAATGTTATGTTATGAATGTTGGAGTCGAGAGCCGTAATGGTATCATTCTTGTAAAGGGATGGTAGACATAAGATTAATTGGCTGGAACGACATCATATTAATCCTTACTAAAGTCATAATGATCTATCTTAGTCTCCATTTAAAGGTAGCCCTAGTGAACCTCTTTGGTATGGTGAATGTGGTTGGGTTATGAACTAGATAAGGAACCTCTTCATGTGATCCTTTAGTGTAAATTACTCTATCAGAACAAAGGCTAGCACCGACTGATTATGTCATGTGAAGTAGGTCTACATGAGAAGGATACTAGAGTATATGTGTCTCTACTTGAGAATGAAACTAGATTGCATAAAAGTTCTTCATATTCCTTAACCATGTGCCTACATGGGATGTGTCCTAGTTCTACCCTTTGCATGTAGAACACCGTCATCGGAGTAGGTTAGAACTCCGTATTCCTTGTCTAGCTATCATGGTCTATGTCGATTACTGCCTATTCTAATCATATGGAATACCTATTAGCATTTAAGAAGTTCTATGAAGTTTAGGTGGTGGTATGGGACGCAATCTAGACATTGCAGGCTTTGAAGGTGTTACTGGAAGTTCCTAGGTCTTTTCCAAGACCACTACTTGAAAGTCCTTTTTGTGATGTATGAGTCTCAATGAACTAATAAACTAATGACTTATGTTATGTAGTATGTAAATGGAATAAGTACTTATCTAGAGTAATTAAGGGTTGTCTAGTTAAGGTGTGAAGGGGGCATAGGAATGGTCATTTCGTATCTTACATAGATGAGTCTTGAGAATGACTCTAGTTAGGGAAGATGTTTATTATTTGGACATGATCCAAACTTACGAAGTCCTAATTATTATTTAGGTATTCTTGAAGAGGTAAATCATGGACGTTATCTTCTTGATCTACTTAAGTATGTCTTTTGATAGCCTTTGATAAGGAAATGTCCTATTATCTATATGTTGATATGTTTGATGTCTTGAAGTGTGTGTGTGACTCATTATAAGTAGTCTTTAGTATCATTTAGGCATGCCTAGGGAGGTTGTCTGGGTGGTATCCCTTTGTGTTTCTTAAGTGTGTCTTAGGATAGCTTTAAGTGGGATGATTGCATACTAGAAGATGTCTAAGATAAAGATATGTAACTTCACTATACAGTGAAGTGACTTCACTGTAACAGTTAAATGGGTTCACTGTAAAGTGACCTTAAAATTAGGATATTTTGTTTAAATGTTATCTTATGTGTTTATAAGTTGTTAAATTTTGTTCTCATGATTATATATGATTTTTATATTAAAAGATGCATACTTCGAATAAATGTCCGTTTTCATGATTTTCATGAATTATGCCATACTTAGTACATACTGTTGTACCAACTCCATGCTTTTATAAATCTCTATAGTTGTTGGTAGGTGAGGAGCATTTGGGAAGGACGACTTGTACTGTAGCGTTGTTCTAGGGCAGTGAAAGTATGTGCCCATTTGATTCGAGGGCTTAGATGTCTTTTATGTTTCCATTTGAAGTATTGTTATGGAATAATTATTTTCTATATTTGGAAGTATGGGTCGTGTCCCAATTATTCTTATTTCTTAAGATGATGAGATTGAGACTTAGTATTTCCTATGACATTATATGAAAGATATTTATAAAGACTATGATATGTTTAGTTAAAGTTTTAATTACGCACTACTTTTCATTATTTATATGCGATGATTGATATATAAGGGCTCGTATAAGACCTCTCAGTGGTCAAGTACACCGGTTGCAATCCAAGATTGCCTGTAACTTCTAAGGTGTTATTTCGGGATGTGACAAACTTGGTATCAGATCATAGGTTATGAAAGTAGTGTTAGGAATCGAAAAGTCTCATCAAGTCACGTCTAGTAGAGTCTTGACCATCGGTATGAGTTGCGACACATCTATGGGCCAGAGGCTATAGGTCGATAGAGTTTCCCTTATTTTCTACTCCTATGCTGTGCCCCGGAGTAAAAGTTATGAGTACTCTTTTCTTATGGTTTTCTTTGTGTTTCTAGGAAGATGAGTACGAGGAGGAAACCGTCTAGGCGAGTTGAGGAGAATGAGGTGCAAGTTGAGATTCCTCTTCAAGTCGACCAAGTTTCTCAAGGTGCTCAAGTTAAACAAGTCCCTATTTTTGGAGGAGGTGATGAGCCCCCAAAGTTGAGTAATTGGGATATTAGAGAGGCTTTGCTTGCTTTAGCCTGATCCGTGACTAATCAAGTGAATTTGAGTACGGTGCCTAGGGCAAATGTAGTGAGAGCACTATGATGTCTAGGGTTGGAGATTTCGTGAGGATGAATCCTCCTATTTTTCTTGGTTCTAAGGTGGGAGAGGATGCCCAAGAGTTCCGTGATGGTGTGTACATGGTTATGAGTGCCATGGAGTGATATCTAGGGAGAAGGCGAAGTTGGCTTCATACCAATTGAGGGATGTTTCTCAAGTGTGGTTTACTCAATGGAAAGACAGTAGGCCGATTGAGTAGGGTCCCATAGAGTTGGAGGAGTTCAACAGGGTTTTCTTAAGGAAGTTCTTTATCCATGTGAGGAAGAAGTTTAAGATTGGGAGGTTCATTAACCTTAATCAATATAAAAGGAAGGTTGAAGAGCCGAAACATAGGGGAAGTGCAAGGATTTTGAAGAGAAGCATGAGGGTTGTGAAAACGGGTAAAGTCAATACACAAGGTCAACCTACATTTATGAAGAGAGCCCCAAATAAAGATGGAGCTAGTGTTTCAAAAGAGAAGCTTGGGATACGTAGTGGTTCTCAAATTATTAAGCATACTTGTTCTACTTGTAGGAAGAGGCACTATAGGGAGTGTCTAGTTGGTACTGGGAATTGCTTTGGTTGTGGCAAGGATGGACATAAGATGAGAGATTTTCCTACCATTGCGGCTAGATGAAGAGAGGCTAAGCAAGTTTCTCCAAAAGTCGGATGAAGATGAGGAATGATAGTAAGTCCTTGTATCTCCTTAGTGTTATGAGTTCCATCTAAGTGTGAGAGTACGGTTAGAAGATGGGATAGAATGATATAGAAGCATGTTGTATATGAAAAGTGTTTAGGAGTTTTGCTGAAATTGATTTTCATTAACTTCTTGCATTACATTAACTTCTTGCCTTGTGTATTTTATGAAGCCATGATTATGTTGTAAGATGTGTTTACATGATGTTACCTTGCATATTAGCATGTTCCTATAATGAATTGCCTAAAAGATGCATTTTTTAAAAAAATTTGCTAAATTCACTATAATGTACTGCTAGTACACTTTGAAGATTTTCCAAATTTGACTAATTTATTATTTTTTCTAAAATTGACATAATGTGGTTATAACTGATGTGTATGAGGATGATATTGAATATAAAATGAGTTTTCGTTATTTGGAATGAAGTATGTGAGTTTGTAACATGATGAGTTATAGAATTGTTTTCTAGTTTCTTGTTGTGTTGTAAATCTCTTGGATATGTCAATTTGATGTTTTCTTCTTGATTATATGTTATATGGTATGGTCATGAGCAGGTAGTTAAATCTCTATTCTTGGAAGTGTTCGTAGAATGGCAAGTGTCATTCGAGGACGAATGTTGTCCAAATGGGGGAGAATGTAAAATCCCAAAAATGACTTAGGTGAATTAGAGCCTAACATGTTGGTAATTGTGGTCAAAGGTCCTAAAGTTTTCTAAAATATGGTTTTGAAGCTTTTTGTAAGAGCTTAGGTGCATTGGAAGTTAAACGTCAGGGGACGACTAAGACGTTTGACGACTAAGTCACCTATGTGCCTAATATGTGGTTATATGTGTTTCTATGTGTTATAACGTCCTTAAATGAGTTATTATATCTTATAGAGGTATTATTTTGAGTTTCATGGAGATTGGAGGTCAAACGTCCATGACGTTCGAAAGATGTGCCTTGAAATAACCTTCCTTGTCTAGGCATGGTTCGTCGAGTTTTACGTGTTCGTTTTGGGTGAAATTCATGTGAGAGGTGCTAAACTCGTATACAATAATGTTTGGGTTGGAAACATCTGCGCAAACATCTCCAAGGACCATCCAAGGGTCCTTGAGGAAGGACCCAAAAAGTGTTGCGAAGAATGTCCAAGGCAGCCCCAAATGACGGAGGCAATTGACGGCTCGTAGGCCAATGGTTGCCCCGTCGATGGGTGTCATGGGTGGAGAGTTGGTCTTGAGAGGGAAGTGACCCATGGTGAGTCTCTGAGCTCAACGATGGAAGGACAGGATGGTCCTGTTTGTGGACAAATGGTCCGTCGACTACCCAACCATCGATGGGTCGATGTTATGCGCAACTTCACTGTTAAGTTGAGGGGTGAAGTTTTAATTTTAACCCACTTCCAAAAAAGAGGTTTGGAGGTTCCTTAGGTGTCTTTTAGGTATTTTAAGTGTGTATATAAGTCTTTAACACTTAGAAGATTTCATTCTACCAAATCAAAACCCCAAAATCCTTTAGAAATTCCTTAAGAATCCATTGAAGTCCAAAGTCAATGAAGATCTCGGTGTGACAAATTTAGTTGAGATTCTTCATCAAAGTGAATAATTAGCGACTTTGATCCTTGAAACTCTCTTCATCAAGGATCCTAACTCTCAAGAAGTTCTAGAAAGTTTTCAAGTTGAATCGTCCAAATTTCATGATTTTACCATGGGTTCTTCCTTTAATTATTTCTAAGCATTGGATAATGTTTAATTGATATTGTATTGATGATTTTAACGTAAATTACCTATGAACCCATGAATTGTATGAACCCTAGATTTTGACTATGTAATGGGTTACTTGATATTGACTTAATGATTATGAATTCTTGTGTAGATTCCTATGGGTTATCTAATGATGTAAGAATTGTGTTAAATTGATATATAGGTTGTATTATATTGATTAATCATTATTCAATTGACCTATTTCTGTTGATTATTGTAGTTTCTATATTTAATTATTGTTCATGCTGATTGCTAAGGGTCTTAAGGTATTGAATTGGATGATATAGCATCGAATTGAGGTGTCGAGGATAATATGGTTGTATGCTGCCCTATATCCTTTATTTTGATGTTAATTAGACTTCAATTACATTGTTATTGGTATATTCCACTTATGGTGGCGGTGTTATATGCTTTACTTGCAATTAATGTGATCTTGACGGTGTTATTTTAAGTAATATGATGATCATGGCTTTGTCGGCAAACTACTTGAAGTATTATGATTAATTGTGTAGTTGATTATTTTAAGTATGATGACATCTACCTATATGCTAGTAATGTGAAAGTTTGATGTATTTTAGGAGATCATGTTAGACTATGACTAGGTGCTTATATGTGTAGTTCTAGAGTTGATGCATGATTGTTCCCACTTGACTATAAGATACTATAATGGTTATATTGATGATGTTGTAGTAATGTATAGGGTGACATAAATATGATAAGGTTCATCCTTAGTGCTTTAAAGAATGATATGCTATATGTGATACGGTAAAAGAATGTAGTGTCTTGTTTGGTAGACTTTTGTTTCATACTTTATATATGTATGAATGTTATGAGATTATGATATGTGTTGACTAGGTAGGCTTAGTGCACCCTTGCCATGTCTAAATTAAATATATGTGAGACTTTACAGGATGTTAAAAAGGTCATGTACGTAGTAAAGGTTATGTTATGAATGTTAAAGTCAGGAGCCGTAATGGTATCCTTCATGTAAAGGAATGGTGGAGTTAAGGTTAATTTGATGGAACGACATAATATTAAAACTTAGTAAAGTCATAATGAGCTATTTTAGTTGCCATTGAAAGATAGCCCTAGTGAACCTCTTGGGTAGGGTGAATGTGATTGGGTTATGAACTAGATAAAGGAACCTCTTCATGTGATCCTTTAGTATCAATTAATCTATGAGAACAAAGGCTAGCACCAAGTGATTATGTCATGGGAAGTAGCTCTACTTGAGAAGGAGACTAGAGTACAATGTAGCTCTACTTGATAATGAGACTAGAGTGCCTAGAAGCCCTTCATATTCCTTAACCATGTGCCAACATGGGATGTATCCTAGTTATACCCTTGAGAAGTAGAACACTCTAATCGGAGTAGGTTAGAAGTGCAGATTTCATATCTAGCTATCATGGTCTTTGTCGGTTATTGCCTATTCTCATCATATGGAATACCTATAAGCATTTAAGAATTTCTATGAAGTTTAGGGGGTGGTATGGGACACTATCTACACATTGCACAATAAGCTTTGAAGGTGTTATTGGGAGTTCCTAGGTCTTGTCCAAAACCAATACTTGAATGTCCTTTAAGTGATGTATGAGTCTCAATGAACTAATGAACTAATTACTTATTTATCAAGTATGTAAATTGAATAAGTACTTATCTAGAGTAGTTAAGCGTTGTCTTGTTAAGGTGTGAAGGGAGCATAGCAATGGTCACTTCGTAACTTACCTAGATGAGTCGTAATAATGACTCTAGTTAGGGAACATATTGATTATGTGGACATGATCCAAACTTAGAAAGTCATGAAGTCTTATTTAGGTAGTCTTGATGAGGTCAATCATGGACGCTATGTTCTTGATCTACATAAGTAAGTCTTTTGATAGCCTTTGGTGAGGGAATGTCATATTATTTATATGTTGATATGTTTGATGGCTTGAAGTGTGTATGTCACTCATTATAAGTAGTCTTGAGTATCACTATGGCATGCTTAGGGAGGTCGTATGGGCGGTCTTTCTTTTTTTTGCTTAAGTGAGTCTTAGGATAGCTTTAAGTGGATGATTACATACTAGAAGATGTCTAAGGTGAATATAAGTAACTTTAGTGTACAGTGAAGTAACTTCACTATTACAGTGAAATGGGTTCACCGTAAAGTGACCTTAATAATTACGATATTTCTTTTAAATGTTATCATATGTGTTTTTAAGTTGTTAAATTTTGTTCTCATGATTATACTATTATTTTTAAATTAAAAGATGCATATTTCGAATAAATGTTCTTTTTCATGATTTTCATGCATTATGCCATATTTAGTAGATGTGGTTGTACTAACTCCATGCTTTTATCTATCTCTATAGTTGTTAGTAGGTGAGGAGCATTTGGGAAGGAGGACTTCGACCGTAGCATCGTTCAAGAGAAGTCGAAGTATGTGCTCATTTGATTTGAGGGCATATTGTCTTTTATGTTTCCATTTGAAGTATTGTAATTGAATAAGTATTTTCTATATTTTGAAGTATGTGCCGTGTCCCAAGTATTTTTGTCTCTTAAGATGATGAGATTGAGACTTAGTATTTCCTATGACTTGTATGAAATTGATTTTTTATGACTATGATATGTTTAGTGAAAATTTTAATTCTGCACTACTTTTCATTATGTATATGCGATGAATGATATGTAGGGGCTTGTACAAGACCTCCGAGAGGTCAAGTACTCCGGTTGCAATTAAAGATTGATCCTAACTTCTAGGGTGTTGTTTCGGGATGTAAAAAACATTCTCGAACGACCCCACCAAGGACCCACAAGGGGCCGTAGAGAAGGTCCGAATAGAAGGACCCAAACTGCCTTGGAAATGTCCACCAACGAGGGGATCGACGACTAGTGGTTCAACCAACAGTCTGTCGACTTTCCTCGTTGATTGGACCTGTAAGGTTAGTTAGACCGGCTCCAAATGGAGCAAAGTGTCAACCAACGATACCCCACCAACGGTCCGTTGATGGACAAACGGTCTGTTGGTTAGGGCTCGTCTGTGAGCCTACCAAAAACCTGTCCTTTCCTTTGAAGACTTGGGGTGTTTGGTAAATTCACCCCAAGTATTTTATGTACTGAGGAAGTTATTTTTAGGGTTATTTAGATATATTAAAGTATTTCAAATCCTATGACCTAATTTTGTACCTCATTTCCTAAAGCCCAAAACCCCTACCCGTTAGAACTCTCTCTCAAGTCTATTTTGAAGCTAGAAGTCAAGAAGAGCTAGGAGGGATGTTGGTGGTCAAGTACTTCATCAAAATCATTGAGGTTTCTCTTATCTAAGGTATTGTATCCATACTTAAACTCTCTTCCATTCAAGGAGTCCCGTCTAATGGATTTTCAAAAAGGGTTTTTAACCGTACTTTTTTCTATCTTCAACTCTAAATATGGGTCTTGCATGAAATTGTTTTCAATTACTTAGAAATGATGTTTATAATTTTAGTTGATGATATTAAGGTTAAAAACATCAATGAAAACATGTTAAAGCTTTTCATCAAAAGTTGGTTTACGAAATGGGTTAAGTGAGCTTAATTTTGTAGTCTTTGAGCTTTGCATTACTTATGTTTTCATTAATGTTTAGATACTGCCGTTAGGGATAATTTCTGATACATTATAGAGTAAAATGCTATAGGTGATGGAATCTAGGTTTAAAGGGTATGTTTGTTACATTGTTTAAGCTTTAATAATGAAATGCTCTTCTGTTGTATGGTCCACCTTCTTGGTGGCGGTATTTACTTGATGAAATGGAATATATTTAGGATATATTATTAGTGTGTCTTTGATTGTCTAATATTTGAAATGAAGTGATAATAAGGATGGTTCTTGTATTGTGCATTATGATGCTTGAATTTCATGTTTGACTTAGATTATGCCTAAATGAAGTATATGATTATGTGAAGCATGTAAAGTGTGTAAATTAGTGAATGAAGGTGTAAAGCATGCATGGAAGTTAGTATAAATGAAATGACGCTTATATTAAAGATGTTCTCACATGTACATACACACACTTAAATGAATTAATGAAGCTAAGTTGTGTAAATAGATGAGT
Source organism: Solanum pennellii (assembly GCF_001406875.1). Taxonomy (NCBI): domain Eukaryota; kingdom Viridiplantae; phylum Streptophyta; class Magnoliopsida; order Solanales; family Solanaceae; genus Solanum; species Solanum pennellii. The sequence continues at coordinate 43,883,773 of NC_028639.1, read as the reverse complement.
TTTGAGGTGGACACTTTTAGTGAGTTGAGACGAAATGTTTAGTAGTAACCTCATTACATACTAAGAGCTTTATAAGATTCGATGGAGGATGAATATCCTTCGTGAGTTGAGATGTGGTGTCCATTAGTTATCCTTAACCTATAGTATTTAATGTTTAGAATCTGTGGGGGTTATGTCTAGCACATAGATGATATCAAGTATAGGTGGTTACACTTGGTGAGTTGAGATGTTGTATCCCTATGTAACTCTTGAGTTGACTACTCATCGTTAATAGAGAATGAGTTACTTAGTAGCAATCTCCTTATCCCTTAACTATGAGCCCGCATAGGTGTGACTATTGGTCAAGCCATGTAAAACCTAAGATAAAGACCTTGCTCTATGCAAGTGAGGATCCCTCATCCGATAGGGGTTAATGTCGGGATTCCATGTCTAGCTTTCACGATCCATGTATGTTAAGATAACTCCTACAAAAGTAATGAAAATGCTAAGTCTCCTAAAAGAGTGTACTACTTAGGGTAGGTAGTGTAATGGGACACTATTTATCGATTGCACTTGATAGGCATTCCGAAAGTGGAGTCTTAGTGAGCCTTTTGTGAATTGAATGAACTAAGTCTCCTAAAAGAAGTACTACTTAGGGTAGGTGGTGGTACGGGACGTTATCTATCCATTGTTCTAGGTAGGACCTTCCGAAAGGGAAATCTTTGTGCCAAGCCTTCTAAAAGAGTGTACTACTTAGGATAGATGGTGGTATGGGACGCCATCTACTTATTGCACTAAGTAGGTATTCCGAAAAGGAAGTCTTGATGTGTTGTTTGTGTGTTCTTCTTTTTTCTTATCATTGAGTGGTGGCTTGTTCTCCCTAGGTGAGTAAGCCAAAATGGGGTAGTCTTGAGGATCGCTTTGGTGTGTACTGAAGGAGGAATATGTGTACTTCCTTCATGATTTACCTTGGTCAGACTTAGTATAATCCTTATGGAAACTACGACGGAAAATGAGTTCCCTTCCTATTTGATTTGGCGTTGGGAGTTCACCCCTTTGGAATAGGATAGTTCACTGTTAAGTCAAAATGAACTCACTGCAATATTTTTGAAGCTACTGTAAGGTGTATCTTTTTGTTATAAATTATGGAAAATCCTTCTCTAAGTGTTAAATGATGTTTCTTATATTGTTTCACTTCAATATTCATGAATATTTTACTCAATTGGCAAGAAAATTTTTCTTACTAATGCCCTTTTTGCATGTTTTTGCATATGCCATATAAACGCATAAAATCTTATATGAGGAAAATAGGTTAGTTAGTCATCGAATGTCTTAGTCGTCCCTTTATGTTTGACTTCCAATGCACCTAAACTCTTACACTCTTACTCAATACTACATTATAGACCATCATAGGAACCTAGACCATCATGACAACCATGTTAGTCTGTAGCTTCACCTATGTCATTTTTGGGATCTTACATATATTTCTTCAAAGTAGTATCTATATCCTACATACTCAGTATATTCCAAGTACTTATGCATAGTCTATGCTACATCCTTTAATCATGTAGGTTTAGGTATTGAGCATCCATTTATCGTTTTTAGATCGATTCATGGTCCCTATTCAATAACTTCAGTAGTTAGTCCTCATATTTTGAGGACAATGATACATCCTATAATTTTAGTCTTTATATTAAGCTTTTTGTTTAATTATAGTTATGTAGGGGGTTGATGCTTCTTCTCTGTGATAGTGATCAACGACACTAGCCTTCACTCTGAGTGTCTATCAATCAACGCGAATATAGTAATCCAACCAAAGGTTGGAGTCGTGTCGCAATGGAGCGGTAGTGAAAATGGTAGCTAAACTACAATTATGTAGTTAGTAGTAATTTAAGAAATTACTGATTGAAAACAAAGTAAATTCAATTGGTGACACCAATGTGTCAAATATAAAAAAAGAGTGGTGGTTGTGACAAGTAGTAAAGATAACAAAAATAGCAAACGGGAATCAATTATAGGGTGACGTTCTTGGGTGTGACCGAAATATATGTTGATGTAAATCAATGGGTACATTCTTTCTACAGGAAAATGTGAAAATTAATTGTAACTAGGCTAAGCTTTAGGTGAAAGTAAATTTCATCTCGGGCAACTTACCTCATATCAAATGGGTTCCTCTTAGACACCCACTCGTCTAATGAAGACCAAACTAGGCCTTATCCGCGCCCATTCAATCGATGAAGAGTGCTTGGATATTGGATTAGGTCTCACCTCTCAGGCTGAACCTCATGTCTCCCTACTCTTTAGAACATAAATCTAGGCTCTTCGTTTCGTGACCTCTCTTGAATAAGTCGAAAACACATGGGAGGCTTTGTATTTGCAACTACAAACCCATTAAATTAAACCACAACCTCTAGGTTAAATAACCATTAAAATTAATTTACTACTATCAACAAGATAGACCCAACAATAATATGAACACATATCTGCTAAATCACACCCCAAAAATAATTTTATCCACACATCAAGCAATAATCAAATACACCTAAAATTATTTTTAAAAAAATAGGTATAACAAATGCAACCTTAATATGAGCAAAGGAAGAAAAACGGACAAGACCCGCTTCTGATTTGAGGAAGAAGAACTTCTTTCTTCAAGTATCTCTCAAAACTTTAGAGAAAATACCGTAAACCTATATTTTAAAAATGAAAATTGATAATAATTTTCAGCCCCCTAAAAATAATAACTAAAAATAGTATTAAAAGTTTTCAAATTTAGTGTTAAGGAATCCGTTCGGCCAATTTAGTATTGAATCGTCGAGAAGTTCGGTGATTCTCCCTTGTTCTAGTTTATCGCCGTTTCTGCTTTGCCTTAAGCGTCTATACGTTCTAGGTCATTGGGCAGAATAGTTCTGCTTTGCAAACCTATTTGGCGAAGCATATACTGCTCCTATTCATTTCCTTTTGAATCCATTTCCTTTAGTTCTTCTCTTGCTGGAACAAAGGGAAGGATTGAATCCTTTCGGCTGATCGCCAAGTGTGTTTTGCGTTACTCTAACTTCAACTTCAGCTCTTCTCATTCTTTTTATTCAAGTTTTCTGCCTAAGTGTCCATGCTTATGTTAAAAGTTTAAATACCTGAAACTTAAGATTTTTCATCAGATTTTGAGATAGAATGAGAATTTGAGGAAACTATTTTCATTATAATAAGGCCTACAATAAGTCCAGTTTGGAGACTCATCAACACCCACAACTTAAAATTTTTCTTTTTGTGAAGTAAAACTCAAGTTCAGTAGTTCAAATTTCTGCACAAGACTTAATCATGAACATACACAACAAGATTCAACTAACTCATGCAAATATCAATTGTATAGTCAAAGATTCAAGTTATGACTCACTATTACCTAAGATTCTCGTGCTCACAATACATAATACTTATTCAAGTTCAAGTTCAACAAAAATATCTAAATTGAATCACACAAAGAACGATTCATTATTCACACACAAACATTAATCAAATTAAGATAAGGAAGCCGATGCAACGCTGACACTCAATAAGAGGACATTAATTCATGTTTTCACCCATATGTTTGCCCTTATTTTCCAATTGATCTTTGGTTTGGCTCATTCAAGATCAAAAAGGTCGTTCTAAGTCTTGTAATGGGGATGATTGCAAAGGTATGGGTATTTAGGCTCAGTGACTCTTTCTCATGCGATGTGGTATTCTAAAAACATTTTCTTCTCTTGCTTTTATCAATTGTTTTTGCAAGTGCTTCTAATTCATCTTTTTATTCGCCTCCATGGATTGTGTGCTATTATTCCACAAATTTTTGTTTTTTATTCTTTTCTTTTCTTTTTAATCCTTTTTTTATATGGAGGTTTCCATTTTTCCACACTACTATGGGTTAAGGAAGACTTTTCTTGCACTTCTTGACTTCTCCTTCTCCTTTTCACAACAACCCCATATTTGGATTTTGGAATAAGTTGGCTATTCACTTCAAACAACCAATAAAGAGGATTGTACGTGGTTGATCACGTAATGTTTAGGGTTCATAAATGTTTTTCCAAAAACACGTAAGGCTTAAAGGGTGTTCAAAAGACTTTCACACACTCACTTGTTAGGCCATCAAAGAGGTATATGTAAGTTTTTGCTTATACTCTTTTAAAATTGCATAAGATAATCTCAAGAGGACACCTTTCTAAATCAATCATACTAATCGGGCAAATTGTAGGTTTATTCATGCATGGTTCAAAGTAAATTCATCACACAAAGCATTGACACTTAAGACAAAAAAGACTACCCAACTTCGCTAGTGTGCTATGGTAATTTCAAAAGAATCAACTTCTTAAATGGCTAATCACAACAAGATGCAAAGGGTTTACACTTTGTCTATGTAACTTCATTTATCCTTGTCGTAGTTGTACATTCATGTTTGTTTTAATGAGAGCATTATTTAGTAATCGGTATTGACAGAAACCGATACTTAAATTCATACGAGAGCATCCACTATCAACAAAAGAGGTGGCAAATTTTTTGAAAAATGAAAACTTTTTCAAAAGGGTCAAAATTAATTTTTAATTATAACCCACAAGAGGGGCATAAGCTCAAAAAAGTGTAAAGTAGTTTTGTAATGCAATTTTAAACAACCAAACCAAATATATACAAAAAACTTGATTTACCGATAACACGAAAAGTGTGGGTCTCACCCTACAAAAATATGAAAGTATTTGTCCTCAAATATATTACAATTATCTAGAGGTCAAATTAAATAAAGACAGATATAGGATTAGAGTGTAATCCTTTTTAAGTAGCTTGTTTTAGTTGGAGTCCTTCAACAGTTGTAGCAATTAAGCAAAAGGTATGGTGGCTACGTTGGGTGCACTGCCGAGTGATTGAACAATATTTGTACCACTTTTATCAGCAATCCAGTGTGCCTAGCTTCAACCCACGTTCTCTAATGATTCATCAGCCACTTTATTGTGTGTTGGCTTGCAGCTTATCCAGTTCGTTCCCATTTGGTGACATCATTTTCACTTTAAAGTAATTTGGTGCATCACCAAATGAATTTTTAGTTCGCTGAATATTTACAAAACTTCCAAATGAATTGAGATTGTTCAAAGGATGGTAACCATCAGGGTCGCCAATTTGTTAGGGGAGTCACCAAAACTTTCCTGAGCTTCACTGAGTTTTACAAACTCCAGGTTTTGAGGATACCTTGAATCAAATGGGGAAAAGCATGCATCATCGGCGTGTTGGGCGAGTCTCTAACTAGGTCTGTTTTCTCTCCCTTTTGCGCCTTATTAGCACCTACCCACTTCAATATAGAAAACTAATAACACTATTATTTAACAAAAATGCAAATTAAGATAATATGGGGTTTTTGATTGCCTTCCAAACAGTGCCTGAGTTAACGTCACGACAGGACTCTAGTCAACAACTATTGTTTTTCCTCGAAATCACATATGGTGTAATTAGGTGAATCCTCGGCGAACGGAAGATAGTGTCATGTCATCAAGTGGGTGGTTTGAGCATCATTCAACTGAATGGTCATTGAATTCAAAGTGATTACTTTGTTTAGCCTATAAATGTTTTTCATCATGTCATTCAGTATCTTGTCATGCTTATCAAGTATTCTTTGTTTTCACAATCAAAGGGAGAAGTTCATTTCCTTCTCTTTGTCTTGCTCTTCTAATCCAATCACCCCTTTGGATAGAACATCAACTTGTGCCACCAATTTATCCCATTCGTATTTCTTTTGTGAAAATTTGTTGGTTTTGACCATTCTATGAAGTAGTGTTCGAGAAGGCATACCATGAGATGAGCATGTTTCCATGATTTATTTAAACCTCACCCACATTTCTTGAATTTTCTCCTCCCCTACCAATTTGAATGTTTCTGGAGCATCCCTAAGGTTCAGTAGTTTCAGGAAAGGATGATTTATTTGACATTCATAATACTCATCATTTTTCGTTTTCCTACTTTAAAAATCAAATAAGAAAAACAAAACTAAAACTAAGGTTAGAAAAAACTAAAACTAAAAAAAAGCAAATACTCTAGTGAACTAAATCTTCCATAACACCACTCCCTGGTAGAGGCGCCATTTTGAGTCTTCTTCTCTCTAATCATGTTAAATGACACTATGCTACAGAGTTACTGTGTATGAATAAAAGCGAGTTTAATAACCCAACAGAGGGTTGGGGTCGTGTCCCAAGTGAGAGGTAGTGAAAATGATAGCTAAACTACAATTTTGTTCTAGTTAGTAGTAGTTACAGAACTTATCAAACAAAAATAAGGTAAATTCAATTGATGACACCGAAGTGTCAAATATAAAAAAGTGGGGTTTTCACAAGTAGTAAAGACAACAAAAATAACAAAGGGGTATCAAGTATGGGGAGACGTTCTTGGGGTGTGACCGCAATGTAGGTTGACGTAAATCAATAGGTATATGCTTTCGTTAGGAAAATTAGCAAAATAACGCTAACTAGGCTAAGCTTTAAGTGAGTAAATTCACGTACACACAACTTACACCATATCAAATATGTTCCTCTGAGATACTTACTCGTCTAATGAAGACCAGCCAACGTCTTATCCACACCCACTCTTTCTATGAATAGCATTTGGATATGGGACTAGGGCCCACTCTCTCGGGATGATCCTCATGTCTCCCTAATCCTTAGGACATCAATCTATCGGTCATGGCTTCACGACCTCTCTCTCCGAAAAGCCAAAAACTCATGGGTGATTTTGTATTTGCAACTACAAACCCATTAAATTAAACAAAAACCACTAGGTCAAATCACCATTAAAATGCATGTAATCCTATTAGCAAGCAAGACCCGACAATAATATGAACACATATTTGCTAAATCACACCCTTAGAATGGGGTTTTTAGCCACACATCAAGCAATAATAAAATACACCTATAATGAAAAAGAAATAAAATGGGTATAAGAAATTAAACCATAAATGAGCAAAGGAAGAATGGAGAAGACCCACTTCCGATTCGTTGAAGACGAATTACTTTCATCAAGTCTCCCACAAAACCCTCTCCAAACTTGAGAGAAAATATCAAAAACCTAATTTATACAGATGAAATTTCATAATAATGTTCAGCTCCCCTAAAATAATAACTAAGTGTTATATTAATAGTTTTCAGATTTAGTGTTGGTGAATTCGTTCGGCCAATTTAGTAGTGAATCGCCGAGAAGTTTGGTGATTTGCCCTTCTTCTAGTTAATCATTTTTTGTGCTTTACCATTAGTGTCTATTTGTTCAATATCATTGGGTGAATAATTTTTCTTTGTGAAACTATTTGGCAAAGCGCCAATTGCTCCTTTTTATTACTTTTTGAATCAACTTCCTTCAGGGATTCGCTTGGTAGAACAAGGGGCGAAATGCATTCTTACGGCTGATCGAAAATTGTTCTTGGCGATACTCAATCTTTAAATTTAGCTCTTCTCATCCTTTTTGTTCTAGTTTTGTGCCTAAGTGTTCATGAATACACTAAAAGTTCAAATTAATGAAACTTAAGAGTTTTCATCAGATATTGAGATAGAATGAAAATTTGAGGACACTATTTTCATTAAAATAAGTCCCGAAATGAGTCCAATATGAGGACTTATCAGGGGCATGTCCCATCAATTCAACTCATTTAAAGGCTTTTCAAACATAGTAGTAGATGGACTTGAGTTATTCAGTGGTGTTTCAGTCATCACTAGACCTTCATTATATTTTATATATTAAGAATAGTTGGGCTTTTCCCCATTTTGATCTATCTATTGTTTTTCTTTCGCATGGTAATATTTTATTCAGTTATTCTCAATATGTCTGATATGCATGATACAGGTTTAGCTTGGGTTCACTCGTGATCCTAGGTCCCGTTTTATGTCAAGGGGTAGCCTTGGGGCATGCCATAGGATTATCTTAGCTTCACTCGTGAACCTAGGTCATGTGTTACGTCTAAGGGGTAGCCTAGGGGCATGACAATGGAGCACAAGAGGATAAATTCTTGTTAAGTCTCCCACTCTAGCTGCTACCGTACCCACATTTCGGTTCACGGGGAACGCAAATTCCCTATTACTGTATTGATACAACACTTGAAAAAGCATCCCTAAACTCCACATTAACACTTACGAAGCCATAGGGTTGGCTTGAACTTGAGGTGCTTCAAGAGCAGCCTCTTTGTTACACATTCGAAAATTAGCTAGGTTGAACTAGAGCCTAACACTTGTGTTAGGATGTTTTGGAGTCTTAAAATTGTTAAAATATTGTTTATAGGAAGTATATAAAGTTTCGAAGAGTTTGTAGGTCAAACGTCCAAGAACGTCCAAGACATCTGGAAAGTAGTCGAAGTTAAACTAGTGTGTCGTAGTGTTTTGTAGTGGAGTTCTTGGGGATGGTTTGAAGGTGAAATTGAGTACAGATGATTCCTACACATATCCTTACATGTAATGTGCCGAAACGTCTGACAACAATGCCCTGGTCACCACCCTAAGGGTCCCCGAGGAGGACCCAAACACGGGCTATCGGATCTGCCAAGCAGCCTAGATCTAAAAGTTGTTGTGCGACGCGCAGAAAACACGGATAGGGAATATTCTTTCCCTACGACTCTGTACTGTCAAGAACCATTCTGCCTCAAAATTTTCCAGAATCAAGATTTGAAAATGCCTCATCGACGCGCAGTAAACTCCAAGATTTGGTCGCATCATTTTTAAGTCAAATTTGAGTTTGTTAAAATGTCTAATACTTACAGGGGTATTTTGGTTAATTTGGGGATGACATATTGACGGTTATTGAGTCATTTTATACTCCTAAATTTACCAATCAAAGATAAACCCTCAACTCGAAACAAAACCTCTCCATTCTTCTCTCCAAAACCTCTACTGATGAAGGTTTAAAGCTCCAAGGAAGAAAACTGATCTCTCAAGTTTTATTCCATCAATTTTGTGATCTTGTCATCACAATTAAGGTATCGTTCTTCATCCTTGAAATCTCTTTCTTTAAGGAGTCAATTACAATGATTTTCAAGGATGATCAAAAACATGAATTGTCCAATTTGGTAATCTATCCTTGGGTTCATTCATTAAAGGTTTTGAAACATTTTATTATGATTTAATTTATGTTTATTTAGTTACTTTTCTAAAAACTCTATGAACGCATGCAAACCTTACACTTCTAGTTTTGACTACTTAATGGGTGAATTGATTATGTCTTAGTGCTATTGAATTATTGTGTAGTTTGATTAGGGCTATTGAATTATGACAGAATCATGCTAGAATCGATATTATGCTGCCCTATATTCATAAATCTATGTTGAATTGTCTTTGATTCATTGTATATTGTAAGTATTTAATTGAAGAGTATTGTGTTGGATGATTTAGCTATGGATTGAAGTTGTTAGAGTAGATTTGGTGGTACGCTGCCATTATTCTCTTTATATAATGTAAATTAGGTCTTTATTTATGTTGTTATTGGTATATTCCACTTACTGTTGTTGTGCTATATGCTTTACTTGTGAATTATGTGGCCTCCACGGTGTTACTTTATGAGCTATGAGGATCATGGCCTTGTCGGCATTACTTGATATATCATGATTATTTGTGTAGTTATTTATTTGAAGTTTGAATATATATATCTACTTGTGAGTAATATGAAAGTATGTGTTTCTTCTTTTAGCGTTAGGTGATCATGTAGACAATGACTATGTCCATATGTGTTTAGTCTTAGGATTAATGTGTGATTCTTTCTACATGTTATTTGAGTCTTATAATGGTTATATTGATGATATTATAGTAGTGAATAGGAGTGCCTATAAATGATATTGGTTATACCTCTGTTCTTCTAGAATGATGTGTTATACGTGAAGTATGTGTATCTCTTGTTTCGATAGACGTGTGTCCCTTACTTGATACATGTATAATGTTAATAAGAGTGCTTGACATAGTATGCTAAAGCTGCTTTGTCTTGTATTTGTGATTGACATGTGACGTTGAACATTTCTAAGAAGGTCCTTTATGTGGAACCTTCATCCTATATGGAAGATTATAATATCCTTGAAGTTGAAAGTCGTAATGATGTCCTTCTTGTGTGAATGGTGGACTTACGGTTGATTGGCTGGAACGGCATGAAATCATCCTTAAAAAAGTCATTGATCTATCCTCTTGATCGTTGTAGGTATCCTTAGTGGAACCTGTTTGGTAAGGTGTTATACGATTTGGTTATAATGTATATATGGAACCTCTTCATGTACTCCTTTATTAAATTAATCTATGAGAAAAAAGGCTAGAACTAAGTTTGTATGGTTTGGTATGTATCTATAGCTAAAGATGAGGCTAGACTGCAAAGAAACCCTTCAGATTCTTTAACCATGTGCCTACATGGGATGTCTCCAAGTTCTACCATTGGCAAGTTGAACACCCTTTATCGGAGTAGGGTTGACTCCGGCTTCCATTCTTAGCTACCATGCTCTATATTGGTTATTGTCTATTCTTATCATATAGGATATCACCAGTATCGGAGAAGTTCTATGAAGTTTAGATAGTGGTATGGAACAGTATCTAGACATTGCACGATTAGGCTTTCAAGATGTTAGTGAGTAACTCCCTATGTCTTCTCCAAGACCACTACTTGAATGTCCATATATGTTATCTCTCTTAATGAACTAATGAAGATATTAACTTATGTTAGAAAGTATATAAATGAATAAGTACGTATCTTGAATAGTTTAAGGGTTGCTTAATTCAGGTATGAAGGGGGCATATGAATGGTAAACACATGTCTTACCTAGGTAAGTCTTCAGAATGACTATAGATAGGGAAAGTAACTCGAATAAGTAGACATGATCTAAACATAGGTAGTCTTAAGTATTATTAAGGTAATCTTAGAAAAGATGTATGGGCGTTCTCTTCTTGGATTACTTAAGTAAGTCTATCGGATAACCTTTGGAGTGAGCATGTCATATATTATATGTATACTATTATGTGTTGTGAGAATGATTCTATCCTACGTAGTCTAAAGGATCTCTTAGGTGTGTGTAAAGGGATTGAATGGGTGATCGCTTCACAACTCACCCAAGTGAACCTTAGAATCGCTTTTGGTAGGAGGATCTCATGTGTATGTGGTTGGTGTATCGTAATTGTCTTTATCTCATTACATGTGGTCTTAAGGATCATTTAGGTATGCCTAGAGAGGTTATATGAGTGGTCTCTCTTTTTTTTTTAAATACGTGGGTCTTAGGATAGCTTTTATTGAGTGGATTTCATGCTACATGGGTTCCTTGTGAAGTTAAGTTGGTTCACTGTAATGTTGGATTTAATTCACTATAACATGGTTTAGTTCAAGATAATGTTCCTTAAAAAGTGATAGAATGCTTATGTGATATCTTATGTGTTTCTAATTTGTTAAATGTTGTTCTCATGCTTATGATATGATGTTTTATTAAGAAAGAACATGTTTCAAATGTGCGTTTTCATGTTTTTATGCATTAAGTCATATGTAGTACAAGTGTTTGTACTAATTCCATACATTTTGTTATATCTAATGGTGTAGGTCGATGGTGAGAAGGATCTTGAAGGACGTTTTAGTTATCGTTCAAGCAAAGTTGAAGTATGTCCTCACTTGAATCTAGGGCATAATCGTCTTTAGATGTCTTTAATCTAAAGTATTGTAATAAACTAAGTATTTCTAGCTTTGTATTGTATGGGCCGTGTCCCAAGTATTCTTGAGTCTATGATTGGCATATGTTGAGACTTAGTATTTTCTATGATTTTTAATATGAAAGATGCTTCAAGATATTTCATATGAAAAGTTTTAATTCGGCATTACTTTTAATGCATGTATGCAATGAATGATGTCAAAGGGCTTGTACAAGACCTCTGATAAGTGAAGTACGCCGTGCCACAAACTAATGCCCTAACTTCTAGGGTATAGGTGTGGGTCGTGACAAATTTTGTATCAGAGCATAGGTTATGAAAATGGTCTTAGGAATCAAAAATTCACATCAAGCCACGTCTAGTAGAGTAGTGATCATCGGTGTGAGTTGCAACACAACTATGAGCAAGAGGCTATAGGACGACAGAGTTTCACTTTCTTAATCAATATTGTGTCGTGCCAATGAAGTTGAGGTTGTAAATGTCTATTCCTAATCTCTTCTCTTGTGTTTATAGGATATGAATACTAGAAGGATGGCCACTACAAGGTTAGAAGAAGGAAGGGTGGATGAGGAAGTCCCTCCTCAGGTTGAACAAGTTCTTTAAGGTTCTCAAATTCCTCCACAAGTGGTTCCGGTACCTATTGGAGGTCAAAGTATTGAGGTACTGGTGGTTCCCCCTGAGATGAATAATGGTGAGATTAGAGAGTCTTTACTTCCTTTAGCCCGAGACATGACTACTCATGTGAATAGGGTTATTGAGCTTAGAGTGAATGTTGTGGAGAGAAATATGACCTCTAGATTGAGAGATTTTGTGAGGATGAATCCTCCTATCTTTCTTTGCTCTAACGTGGGAGGGGATCCCCATGAGTTTCTAGATGGGGTGTTCAAGGTGTTGATTGCCATGGGGGTAACTTCTAGGTAGAAGGCGAAGTTAGCTTTGTACGAATTGAGGGAGGTTTCTCAAGTGTGGTAAACTCAATTGAAAGATAATAGGCTGATTGAGTCTAGTCCTATAGAGCGAAAACATTTTAAGGTGGCTTTCTTAGGAAAGTACTTTCCCCTTGAGAGAAGGGAGGTGGAGGTTGAAGATTTCATTAATCTCAAGCAAGTCAATATTAGTATTGAGGATTATTCCTTGAAGTTCACTATGTTGTCTAGGTATGCTCCATCCATGGTGTCTAACCCTAGTCATGAGATGAGTAGGTTTGTGACCGGTGTTTCCGACCTTGTGAAGGATGATTGTCGTATGGCCATGCTCCATGGTGATATAAAGTTAGCTATAAACATGGTTTATGCTCAATCCATAGAGGAGTCCAAACTTAAGAGGATCAATAGAAACTTGAAATGGAGTGGACCAAGTGAGAAAAACAAACCTAGGATCAAGAAAAGGGATAAAAATCAAGGTGATCCTAGAGTCCTAAGGTAAAACATGAGAAGGGAAGTGGTGCTCAAGGTGGTAAGCCTACTTGTGCTACTTGTGGGAAGAAGCACTATGGGAAATGTCTAGTTGGTACCTAGAATTGCTTTGGTTGTGGTAAGTATAGACATAAGGTGAGGGATATTCCTACTATTGCGTCTAGAGGAAGAGAATATAAGGAAGATCCTCTTAGTGTCCGGAAGGTTGTGCTCCAAAGGAAATTACTCGTTTCTATGCACTTCGGGCAAGAGGATCAAAGTCGGATGACAATGAGGAAGTAGGTAAGCTATAGTTTCTATCATTTAGTTGTTATGAGTGCCTTATAAGTAGAGCAGTAAGGTGAGTAGTAGAGTTTTGATTGATTGTCTCATCTCTTTTATTCAACTAAAGCTTGAGAGTTAGAAAATCATAGTATCATATTGCACGGTGTGAAGGAGTCTTGTTTGAATTGAATTTCATTGATTTGTTGCGTGGTGAATTTCCTAATGTTATGATTATGTTTTAAATTGAGCTTATATGGCTATATATCTTATATCATCATGCTTTCATCATTAATTGCTTAACAATTGCAATTTTGGATGAATTTGAAGCATGTTCACTGGAATGCCTCGTAGCCTACTGTCAAATTTTTGGAATTTTGACTAAATTTTTCTATTGTTGAAAATTTTTGTAATGTGTATAGAACTGATTTATATTAGAATGATAATGAATATGAATTTTTTTAATGCTATTTTGAATGAAGAATGTGAATCTTATGGAATGATGAGTCATAGATTAGTTTCTATCTTCTTGTTGTGTTTTGAGTCTCAAAAAGTATGTGTAATTGGTGTTCTTCCTAATTTTGTATTGTGTAGGGTGTGGTATGTTTATGTTCTGCTAGTATTGAGTTTCTTATCTTTTGAAAGTCCCTAAAGAATAGCAAGTGTCATTCGAGGACGAATGTTCCCATGTGGAGGAGTATTGTTAAACCTTTGAAAATGAGCTAGGTTGAACTAGAGCCTAACACTGATGTCATGATTTTTTAAATTACTAAAATTGTTAATAATGGTGTTTAAATTCAGCATATAAATTTTGGAAGAGTTTGGAGGTCAAACGTCCAAGAACGTCCAAACCGTCCGGAAACTAGTCGAAGTTAAACTAGTGTGTCGTACTCTTTTGTAGTGGAGTTTTTGGGGAGGGTTTGAAGGTGAAATTGAGTATAAATGGTTCCTGCTCATATCCTGACATTTAAAGAGTCTAAATGTCCAAGAACGACGCCTCGGGGAGCAGCCTAAAGGTCCGCAGGATGACTCAAACTTGTGCCATCGAAGCTGCCAAGCAGCCTAGATCTGGAAGCTGCTGTGCGCCGCACCGCGCTGTTGACACGGAGAGGAAAAAATTTGTGCCCTGGGATGCGGGGATTTCACAAACCACTCTTTCTCATTATTTTCCAGAAACAAGATTTGATAATGCCTCCGCAATGCGTAGTAAACTCACAGATTTGGTCGCGTAGTTTTTAAGTCAAATTTTAGTGGGCTAAAATGTCTAATACGTGCAGGGGTATTTTGGTTAATTTAGGTATGAATTATTGACGGTTATTGAGTATATTTATACACCTAAATTCACCAATCAAAGCTAAACCCTGAACTCAAATTAAAATCTCCCATTCTTCTCTCTAAATCCTCCATTGATGAAGGTTTGAAGCTCCAAAGAAGAAGACTGATTTTCTCAAGTAGTTTTCATCAATCTTTAGGGCTTTTCATTACAATTAAGTTTTGGTTCTACATCCTTGAAATATCTTTATTAAGGGAGTCAATTCAAATGATATTCAAAGATGATCAAAAACATGAATTGTCCAATTTTGTAATCTATCAATGGGTTCTTGCATTAAAGTTTTGAATCATGGTATTATGATTGAATTTATGTTAATTTTATGATTTTAACCTAAAAACTCTATGAACCCATGCAAACCATGCACTTCTAGTTTTGACTACTTTATGGGTGAATTGATTATGCATTAATGCTATTGAATTAGTTGTGTAGTTTGATTAGGGCTATTGAATTATGATAGAATCATGCTAGAATCGATAGTATGCTGCCCTAAATTCATAAATCATTTTTGATTTATCTTTGATTCATTGTATATTGTAAGTATTGAATTGAATTGGTGATCATGGACATTGGTAAGGGCCTTTGAGTATTGTGTTGTATGATTTAACTATGGATTGAAGTGGTGAGAGTAGATTCGGTGGTACGGTGCCCTCATTATCTTTATCTTATGTAAATTAGGTCTTGATTTATGTTGTGATTGGTGTGGTCCACTTATGGTTGTTCTGCTATGTTCTTTACTTGTTAATTATGAGGCCTCGTCGGCGTGACTTTATGAACTATTATGATCATTGACTTTTCAGCATTACTTGATATATTATGATGATATTTGGAGTAATTTATTTGAAGTATGATTATATCTATCTACTTGTGAGTAATGTGAAAATATGTGTTTTTTCTATTAACATTATATTATCATGTAGACTATGACTATGTCCTTATGTGTATAGTCTTAGGGTTAATGAGTGATTCTTCCTACTTGTTATGTGAGTCTTATGATGGTTATATTTATGATATTATAGTAGTGAATAGTATTACCTATAGATGATATTGGTTATATGTATGTACTTCTAGAATGATGTGTTATATGTGAAGTATATGTGTCTTTTCTTTTTGTTTTGGTAGACTTGTGTCCTTTACTTGATACATGTATAATGTGAATATGAGTGCTCGACAAATATGCTAAGGCTACTTAGTCTTGTATGTGTGATTGACATGTGACCTTGAACATTGCTAAGAAGGTCCTCTATGTGGAACCTTTATCCTAGATGGAAGGTTATGATATCCTTTAAGTTGAATGTCGTAATGTTATCCTTCTTGTGTGAATGGTGGACTTAGTGTTGATTGGTTATAATGGCAGGAAATCATTTTTAAGAAAATCATTGAGCTATCCTCTTGACCATTGTAGGTAGATTTTGTGGACCTCTTTTGTAGGGTAAATGTTATTGGGTTATGAACTAGATAAGAATTCCCTTTTATAGGAACCTTTAATGTAAATAACACTATTTGAACAAAGGCTAGAACCGAGTGAGTATGGTAAGGAGAGTAGCTCTATTTAAAGGATGAGACAAGATTACAAAGCACGCCCTTCATATTCCTTAACCATGTACCTACATGGTATGTATCCAAGTTCTACCATTGGCAAGTGGAACACCTTTTATCGGAGTAGGGTTGACTCCGTATTCCATGCTTAGATACCATTGTCTATGTAGGTTATTGCCTATTCTCATCATATGGCATACCTACTAGTATTGAAGAAGTTGTATGAAGTTTAGGTAGTGGTATGGGACGCTATCTAGACATTGCACTTTTAGGCTTTTAAGATGTTAGTGAGTGAGTCCCTAGATCTTCTCCAAGACCATTACTTGAATATCGTTATATGTTGAATGTATCTTAATTAACTAAAGACAATGGCTTAAGTTAGAAAGTATATAAATGAATAAGCATTTATCTAGAATACTTTGAGGGTTGCTTACGTAAGGTATGAAGGGGCATAGGAATGGTCACTTCATGTCTTACCTAGGTAAGTCTTAAGAATGACTCTAGATAGGTCAATTATCTTGATTAAGTAGACATGATCTAAACTTAGGTAGTCTTAACGATTATTTAGGTAAGATTGGAAAAGATGTATGGGCGTTCTATTCTAGCATTATTTAAGTAAGTCTTTTGGATAACCTTTGGAGAGAGAATGTCATGTATTATATGTATACTATTTTGTGTAGTGAGAATGATTCTATCCTAGGTAGTCTAGAGGATCTTTTAGGTGTGTTTAAAGGGATTATATGGGCGGTCTCTTCACAACTCACTCAAGTGAACGTTAGAATCACCTTTTGCAGGACGATCTCATGTGTACGTGGTTGGTGTATTGTAAGTGTCTTTATCTCATTATGGGTGTCATAACGCTCATTTAGGTGTTCCTATAGAGGTTGTATGGTCGGTCTCTCTTTTTCTTACTTAAGCGAGTCTTAGGATTGCTTTAGCAAGAGGATTGAATACTAAATGGATTCACTGTGAAGTTAAGTTAGTTTACTATAATGTTGCATTTAATTCACTGTAACATGGTTTAGTTCACCGTAAAGTTCCTAAAAAGTGATAAAATTCTTAGGTGATATGTTATTTGTTTCTAAGGTGTTAAATGTTGTTCTCACACTTATAATATGATGTTTAAATTAAAAAGAGAATGTTTCTAATAAATGTCCGTTTTCATGTTTTTATGCATTAAGTCATACTTAGTACAAGTGTTTGTATTAATTCCATACATTTTGTTATATCTAAAGGTGTAGGTGGAAGGTGATAAGGAGATTGAAGGAAAGAATGGATTCTAGTTACCGTTCAAGCAAAGTTTAAGTATGTCCTCACTGGACTCGAGGGTATAATTGTCTATAGATGTCTTTTAAATCAAATTATTATCATAGACTAAGTATTTCTATATTCGTATTGTATGGGCCGTGTCTCAAGTGTGTCTAAGATTGGCGTATGTTGAGACATGGTGTTTTCTACTATTTTTAATCTGATAGATGTTTTAAGATATGTCGTGTGAAAAGCTTTAATTCCCCATTACTTTTCATTCATGTATGCAATTAATGATGTCAAAGGGGTCTTACAAGACCTCCAAGAGGTCAAGTACTCCATGCCACGACCTAATTCCCTAAATTCTAGGGTATAGGTGTTGGTCGTGATACTCTTTTTCCACTTTCTATCCCTCATTCCTTCTAGAATACGCCCTTCGAGTGGCCATATCATTTAGAGCATAAAACATGGATTAGGAGAGATACATTATAGAGCTAAACTCCATTGCACGACTTCATGTGTAATCAAAGAATTAGAATTTACTAAACATCGTATAGCCTCTCAATCATAAATGTTGAACAACTCACATTGATGAACAAGACTCTATTTAATGTGGCTTATGAAACTACTAGTACCTTTCTAAACTTTATGCTTTGATACCAAGTTTGTTACGAACCAAAGTATACCCAAGGTGTAACATGGCATATAAGACCCCTAGAGGCCCCATCCAAACCATTTAGTTTATATCGTCCAATATAATCGAAATTAAGAAATTTAGAAGGTAACTTCAAAACATAACATAATATAAAATGAAGTTAAAGTATAACTATATCTCAAAGTCATCAAGAACAAATAATTAATCGGGACGTAACTTATACATCATGTTTGAAACTTAAATGTAAAAATAGTATGAAATAAATTCTAGGTCTTTTGAACATGTTGACTCAACAATCTAGAAATTTCTAATAATAGATCCCTTGCCGTGGAGATGCGAATCCGGAGCGTCTGGCCCTACAAATGGGGAAAGGTAGGAAAGAGTATGCATTAGTACAAAAATATACCATGTATGATAATAATGCATTAAATATGCAATCATGCAAAAATGGACCTTTTCATGACATGCAATCGCAAAGCTAAAACATAAGAAAAGAGTTAGAAAATGTAAGTCATAAAACATTGTCAATACAAGCTAATATCTTCAAAACATTTGTGAGATGCTTGTAGAATTAACCTTAGTTCATTCTTGTGGGAGATTCACCTTAACTTGACAAGTAAGACCATGTGAGCTATAAACATGGAACAGGTGTCTATCCTACACCGAAAAGGGGTGTCCTGTTTGCAAATGTAAGACCATGAACTACTAGCTTATGTGGAACTAGTAGCAAATTCCTATCTAAGATAATGATACTATGGGGGCACATATGTATGGGATAAGGAGATTTCTACTAGAAAACTGACGTCTACTAATGGGAGATCTTCCATATCAATATCCTCTCGATGTTAAACATAAATTCCACGGAATAGTCATTATCTTACTTGTCTTATTATTAAGAGGGATGGGTAATTGACGCTTGCCTTATCATTCAATGAAAGGTGAAATTAAGCAACCAGTCCAAGTTATGTTTTATTAATATAGCCCCTAAATATTGATTAAATGTTTATTTGAGAAAAACTTTCAACACTAAGAATCTTATCTGCGAAAAATCCTTTCACAATTATCTTTTCATGTGTATCTGAAAAATTCATTCACACGTCAACAATGACAACGTAATACTTCACTCTTATAAGAACACACATAATTTCATAAACTCATCTTTCATATTTCAAAACCAAGTTTTAATCATCAAAGTCTATAAAAAAAGTGTTAGGCATGGGTTCATTGTGATTCATTTTAAAAAAATGGAATTTTATTAACTCATACATAATAGATCATAAAACTCTCAAATAAATCCAAATTGAACGAAACCCATGACATGGAAGAAAAACATAACTCCATTGGGTGTTTCTAACTTGTAAATTAGAGAATTTAGGAACTCAATGGAAGAAAGGAGTACACGGTAATAGTATCATGCCTTCATGCCATAATCTTTCCTTTAATGGTGGAATTGGAGACTTGACTTCATACCCTAGCCTTCTTCATCAACTTTTTGAGAGAGAAATATTTGATAGGATGACTTGTTCTTCTTTTGAGAATTTTGGAGAATGATTTGAATTAAGAGATATAGGTTGTTACAGGGGTCCTAAAAGATGCTAAAAATTGCACAATATTGTGATAATTAATTAGGAAAAGTCCCACAAGCCCCTTTAAAAATAATTGTCGACCCCGTTGATTGTGGGGACCTACTATAATTGGTTCCACCTATGGACCATCTTGCTCAACCATCAATATGTTCAAAAACATATTTTTAGAGCTTTTACTATTGGAACCGATGTACAGTCTATGGGTCCACCTACGAACTGTACATCTCCAGCAATGGGTCTTTGTATTGACTCCCAAATTCCTTCATATCTAGGAATCATCAATGAGACCTACCTATGGCTTTTGCACTAACAACCGAACCATCCTAGTGAATCGTTGAAAAAGTACTAGAACTTTAAAGTTTGGAAAACATTTGGACTGCCACCAATAAAGCAATTTAAAATTCGTATGTCAGTATATGGGTCGTTGGTGGCACCATTAGGACTGGCACTAGATACCTCAAAAGTTGAAATTTATACCCTTTTTGAATCCAAGGTGGTAAGTCTGTCATGCTATTCTTTATTTTTAGGCTAAGAATTCGACCTTTCATGGTGTCCCAAAAGTATAATGGATATATGCAACAAGTTTCTATCCTAGGAAAGACATCTCTATCTTTCGACCTTAGATAGTTTGTGGTTTTTTTTTCCAATCTAACTTTCATTCAGGATACTGGAGTTGATCTACCACCTATTGAATCTACGCTAGTGGTTTTAAAGTACACAGATGTGTTTCCTACATACCTTCTAAGTGTTCCTCCGATTAGGGTTATTTACTATTCAATGTACTTGGAACTAGCACTAAGACCATTTTTAATCTTTCTTTTCGGATGGATCAAATAGAGTTAAAGGAACTAAAGGATTAGTTTCAAGAATTCTTAAGTAAGGGATATATTCTCCCTAGTGTTTCTCCATTGAGTTCTCATGTTTTTTATAGAAGGAAAAAGGATGGACTCATGGGTATGTTTATTGATTATTGATACGCCCAAATTTACTTCCCGAAAAGAAGTATAAGCGGTCGTATCAAGTAAAGAACCCAACTATGAGGTTGGGGTGGATCCCACAATGAAAATAATTTAGACCTAACTTTAACCTATTATTACTTCTATTTAGTCATGTCCTTTCCGAAAACTAGTAAAATATAAGGGGTTTTTAACCAATAAATGTAATTAGCTATTTCTGAATAAACAAGTGACAGGTTTAAAGATTTGATTTTTATCAATTAATGAGAGTAACTAGGGCTTAAGTGTTCCCCACATGTTCATAACACGGTAATTCTAGGTATAACAATCCTTTCCTAGTATCTTGCATGCAATGTGGTAAGTTATGTATCCCTAATTACTTTGTCATGCAACTAGGAAATTTCACTCCGCACGTTGGTCTGGCTACGTGTGTATGCTTTACTAAACCTTACATTTACCTCATATTAAGCATCATAATCGATGTTTGGCTTAGTTGTTACTTCGCACCAATTGACACTAGCCTATTAGATAGTGTATACTAAATCTACGTTGATAATTCTTTTCTTATTATCTACCTCCTTGGTATGGCAAATAGCAACAAGGAGAGTTTCAACGCGTGCACTCATTAAAAAGACTTCTAAACGAAAGAATTATCAATACATGCAAAACACTATTTAAGAAATGTTATTTTAGCTAGTTTTTACCTTGTTAATTTCCGATGGTTCCCACAACCCTAGCTATGGATTTAGTTACACATGTTAATAAGCACACACTTCATATTAGTTTTATAATAATTCATGTACTTACATTGATGAGATAGACGAAATCCCAGAAAATTACTTGAATTAATCAATAAGCATGCAATAAATGATTTTCGGAAAATAGAATAATTTCCCAAAATCACAAGTTCACAATTACAACAATAAAATATGAAAAATACCCAAGATTCTAACCCCAAAAAATAGGTTTTTAGAAGTATTTATAATAATAGAGTCCTATCAAAAGAACGAAATCTATTTAAGGAAAATCTTCTCAAAAAATGTGTCTGAGTCGACGATCTAGATGACGGGCGGTTGTGGTCCTCCGCCGTTCCACACTTAGATTCTTTTCAAGATGTGTATTGGGGATACTTTATATTGACGATGACGGATGTGTAGGACAGTCCGTCGTGGAGATGATGGTTCATCGAGATCCTCCATGAGCCCCACACTTAGTCCTGATTCCCCTATCTTCAATCAGCATCTTTTCCTTCATACGACGGTGGCCACATAAGGACCTTCGAGGGGTCAACGGATGGTCGATGGGTCCGTAGGTAGTCACTTCTACAGATTCAGCACAATTCTTCTGCGTTTTCATTCTAGGCAGATTTCCTGCAAATAAAGAGAAAAATACTTTAAAACTAATACAAAAAGGCCTTACACACGCACTAAACTTAATGAAAAATCATTGAAAGAACAGTGAAATCACGGTACATCAACACCCTTAACTTAAATTCATTGTTTGTCCTCAAGCGACACCCTATGACTTACCACAAAATCTTTGTACAAGAGTATCCTTATTTTAGCTTTCGCAATCATCTGGCTATCAATCCCGATTATTTTCATTATGTTTATGCATGCTATCACTATTAGTCTTGCTCATGCGGATATGGCCATGACACAGATTCACCACACACCGACACCTATCCTCTTTGATCTCTCACCAAGGTACCAATTTTCCGGTATTGCAACTAGTGTCCTCACTTCAAAACAACATCCTCATTTTTCACACAATGATTTCAGATTGAATATAAGGATTATTTTTAAGCACTCGCTCTCAGAACAACTTCACACCTTATTTATACTTATTGCCATGTATTTTCAATGATGCAAGTTCACCATAATAGACTCTTAGGATAACGATAGGACTTTCTTAGCTTGTAAGTTAGGCTTAAGGTCAGGTAGGGTACATTTGGACGTATTTTAGTGACCTATTGTCCTCCTTGACATAACGGCTAAGCGTCCTACCTTTTCATCATTTTAATCCTCCCTATTTCTTAATTTTCTTGTATTCTTTCACCTTGCAATTCTCACTTCTCTCTCCATTTGTGCAAGTGACTCTTATCTTCTCTTACTTGTATTTTAAAATTAAAAAAATTTTCACTATGCTTTCAACTTTTCTTAAGTCAATTTTATTTTATTTTTCTTTCTCTATCTTTATTCTTTCGACCCCACTTTCCGGAGCATTCCTCATAATAGTCACCCTCAACTTATAGATTTGCTATGAGTTAGGGTAATCAATACCAAGGGTTGTGCAAGGGCCACGACATGGTTGTTTTCTGCATTAGCCACCCTAAACTTATACTTTTGGCATAAGCTGAGGTGCACATGTCCAAGGAGGGACCAGGGCCAACATATTGTTCCCATAAAATATCAGTTGGGTGGAAAAGAAAGGTCTATTTTAAGCTCAAATCATTTGGATCAATATGAGATTAATTTCATTCGATTTATCGTTATTTAGGCTAAAGATTGGCTATATTGAACAAGGGCCTATGATTTTTTTTCCTAATTTTCTATTACGGCTTACTTTTAGCAAGACTAACCAGGAAAGTTCTAGCTGAGTACAAATGGTGGAATACTCAAATTTTCCTGACACTCACATGACATCTCATTACTCTACCAAATTATCAGAAACATAGTTTGAATTTTAGATTTAGGGTCATGCAGTTGTGTACCAATATGTCATGCTTAGAGCCACACATTTATCATTTACAGTGCCTAGTTATGCAACATTTTCTTTGAATAAGTATATAATTTTGTTTAGCTATCATGCTTCAGATTCCATTTCTATACTATGTGCAAAAGATACCAAAATGCCGGTTCAACAATAAAATAACCAGTCTCTTGGGAAAAAGAACACAGACAAGAAACCCCAAAAAAGGATCGTGAGTTGGGCTACTCAGACTTCACCCTAACACTCACTTTCCATTTAACCCACCCACAACAAAAAGACATGCAATTGTCCCAAATACATAAAAGTGTATAAAATAGGGTGATAGATGAAGCAAACCTTTGGCGCAAAGCACCGGTGATCAAAATGCTTACGGGTCTGGTTTCCCCAAACCTTCTCCCTCTGAAGTAGGGACACCATAAATAGTGGTCTCAGAATTGATAGCACCATTCGTAGTGCTCCTCTCAGCCTCTGCAACTATGGAACTAGACGCACCAGCAGCCACCTCGATAACCCTCAACTGGCGGGCCTCCTCATCATTCAGCGAGGCTCTCATCATAGCCTCCAACTCATGGCTCTCCTTCTTCTGAGCCTAGGACTCATCCTGATCTCTAGTCCGGTGCCTCTTTGCACATTCTCTTGGTGGAGCTGGTGGCACATCAGTAGTGGCGAACAAGGTAGCCATCATCGTGTCCTCAGTAGGCTCTGCAGAACTGGCCTCATACTCAGGCACCTGAGCCTCTAGTATAGTGTTCAAGTCGGCTCTCAGACTCTCCACAGCAGCCTGGAGAGTCGTCACATAAACTGTAGGGGCTGGCCGAGCGAGAACCCACCGCTCAAATGCGTCCAAATGCTGGTGGACCTCCATGATTTTCCGCTTAGTGTGCTGGGCCATCTTCCTCTCTATACGCTCTTCTGCCTCAGTAATGGACCTCTGCATCCAAGGCTGGATGTGATGTAGAATTGTGGCCATTTAGGCCTTTTATTTTCTGGACCCTAGCAAGCGGGACAAGTGTAGCAGATGGGATAGATCGGGAGGAGCTCGGAGCGGTACTACCACTTGGGATAGACTCGACCGAAGTGGTGTCGGTAGGCTCAAATTTATCCGGATTATCCCTTTGGGCCTGCTTAATGTGGCTGCAAGGTTCTCACCTAGCGGCTGAACCTCTATACGGGCATTCTGTTAGTAGCCAACTAATTGGAATCATCCCGGATTAAACCAATATCAACCTGGCAAGGCGGGGTCTTGATCACATCAATGTTCCATAAGGGAACTGTTCCAGACCTACACAATGCAAAAACCATGCACGGGAATGGGTAAGTTGTAGTGGCCTTAAAGGCCCTCTCGTGCATCAACGCCTGTAATAGCCATGAAAAGTCTACCTCGAACCCCTCAACCATTGCAACCATCAACACTGCACGATCCCAGGTGACAATATTATCAGGAGCAGTGGGGGAAAAGCAGTGTCAGACCAATAGCCATAGGAACTTGGCTGTGAAGGTGAGGTTGGCCTTCTTTATACTCCCTTGGGCTCCCGCACCCAATCGGCAGCCTCACCATCTACGGAGAGGTACTGTACAATCCACCGCTTGGTGGTCTCTCTCACCTCTTACTCACGCTGGAACCGGCAATCTTTGATCAATTTCTACCTATAGTAAAACTCGGCGGTGACAGTAGTATGGGTGGTATCAACATCCGCTCCATAGAGAAATCTACGGATGGCCTGCAAGGAAATTTCAACCCGCTTTCCGCGGACTCCAACGTACTCCCATAGTGCATTCTTGGTGGGGGCTGCCCACTTGTCCAGCTGAGATCGAAGGATCGCCGCATAGGAGGCCTAGAACTGTCGGACCATCTCCTCGCTATAGCGGCCTACATCTTGAGCCGTCCACTCCAGCCGATGTCGAGTGAATAACTCATGAATAGACGGCATGGTGGGAAGACTACCAATGAGAACCTGCCGCTCATGTGTCAGGTTCGGGTCCGGGTCTTGACCCCCTTGTCATTTGGCATCTTTGCATCAGTTTAGATTTGGTACTTCCCCTCGACGCACCACTAGTTGGGATGATCAACAAGCGGAGCGGGGACGCCAGTCTGGGGTGCTGGAGTAGAGTCAGAACTAGCAGCCTCATCACACGAGGCAGAAGCAGAAGCCTCATTCGATCCTGAAGCCTCCACAGAGCCGAAAGCTTCCTCAGAAATGGATGCCTCCACGAAGCAAGACGTTCTGTTGGACTTTGCATCCGACCCAGAAGGTGTGCCAGTCAGTATGCGCTCCTCGTCTGACTGGGGGCAGTGACTACGCCCGGCGCCACCCTCGTGGTCATGTCTCTATAGGGTGGGCAGCATGGGTAGTATTATGGGTGACTGGTGGCATATACTCTAGGTCACGCTCATCATCTGATCCTATGATAAGACGGTTCAACGGGGCGACTAACTTGGAACGCCCTCGTGAGTAGACAAAGTCATGTTTAGGTGCCATTTATGCCTGCAAAGAAAAGTAGTTAGTAACAGTTTAAGCCTGGAACACATGCCAAACCAAAACACACAAGAGCAGAATACATAATAGAAATGGCAGTGCAGAAGTACAGAGTGCAGGATGGACCCATCGAGGGTTCATCAAAGAAACGACGTTCAGTCATGGAGGTCTATCGAAGGACACTTAGAATTAATTTTGAAAACATCAGAAACAAATTTTCTGACAGTGGCGACGGTTATCTAGGACGGACCGTCAAAGGCACGACAGATCTTTATGGGGGTCCGTCGAAGGATACTTAGAATAAATTATAAAAACATTAGAAACAAAGATTCTAACAGTGTCGACGGTTGTGGTGGACGGATCATCGAAGAGATGACGATCCATCATAAGGGTCCGTCGACGGGCACTTAGATAATTTTTAGAGAAAATCAAAAGCAAAGGTTCTGAAACTGTCGACGGCTGTGCAGGATGGACCGTCGGAAGGACGAAGATCCATCAAAGTGGTCCGTCGAGGAAAACTTTGAAACAACTATAAAAATGTCAGAAACAAAGGTTATGACAACACCGACGGTTGTGCAGGACGGACCGTCAAATGGATGATGGTCCATCATAAGGGTCCGTCGACGGACACTTAGATTAATTTTATAAAAAATCATAACCAAAGGTTCTGACACCGTCGACGGTCGTGCTGGATTGATCGTCGAAGGGACAACATTCTGTCGTAAGTGTCCGTCGATGGATACTTAGAGTAAACTCAAAAAGTTGGGGTTGACAGACCCCAACGACGGTCCATCGCGGGACCGACGGTCCATCGACGGGGCTCGTATTGACCTTCAGGGAACACATTTTTGCACCCAATTTGGTACCCTATTATACTAATTTGAAGTATTCTTAGAAGCCTAAGTTAAATAAACATTTACCCAGCATCCCATCATTCGTAGGGCATGAATTATCCTAGTTTTAACATGCATTTTTGACAGCCTATCAAACCCTAAGTCAGGAACACAATCATTCGAACACACACCATTTTTTTTAACAATACAGCCCTATACCTTTCAATTTCAGTGTTCTAAGGGACTTAGGACTTTTGTGTGTAAGTTTTAGCATGCACAATGGTCCAAAATTATGTACCCAAACAGTTAGACATCACGATAAGGAGGAATATTAATAAAAATTTAATCTTGCATCTCAGAAAACATACTTTAAAACTGTAGTAGATGAGAAAGAGAATGAATACTAGTAGTTGAACAGCAGCAACAACCACCATGAACACCAACCAACAAAGGAACTTCTGAAAATGGGTGATTTTGGGAGAGAATGGATTTTCTGAAAGTGGTGGAAGTTTGGGAATCTAATGATGGAATGGGAGTGAATGGGTCAGGAAGTGATGGAAAATAAGAGGAAATAGGGAGGGAAACAGTTATGGGGGTCTTGTGAAGAGGTGGGTAACTTAAGAGTTCAATAACTTTTAATATGTAGCCGGACGGGTGGGGTCGGGTTGGTGGGTGAGGGATCGACGATTCCCCGTCGACGTTCCGTCGACCCGTCCGTCGACAGTTCCCTAACTTAGAAAAATTGAAAGAACATACCTAGGCACGACGGATCCTACCGACTGTCCGTTGAAGGGACGACAGTCCGCGATGGGTGCACCAGACCAATTTTCTACAGATTTTAGGTGATTTGGTCCATGCACATTTAACAGCCATTAAGCGAATCTTTTCGTATTTTCTGGACACTTTTTGGACACGGACCCTACTCTATGCTCTAGCCAACACTTCCAAAGAAAAATAAAGGAATATTCAGACGTGACATAAGTAATAAAAGAAAAAATCATACAACTATGCCTAGAAAATCATGAAAAACCTATAGTAGGCTAGAGGATACATATTAGGTTGCCTCCAATCAGCGCTTGATTTAATGTCGCGGCAAGAGGGAGGACTCTTTATTACTCAGACTTCATCAAGATTGTATGTCTCAATCACTTCCTTCGCTGTTTTAGCATGCACTAGATAGATTTTGATTCGCTGCCTGTTCACATTGAACCTCACACCCTCCTTGTTCTCCAACTCAAACGCACCATGAGGAATAGTTGGGTGATCAAATATGTACCAGTCCATTTGGACTTGGGTTTGACCAGAAACATACGTAACCTAGTATTGAACAAAAGTACCAAATCCTTAACCAAAAAATTGCGCTTCTCAATCTTTTGGTCATGTTACTTCTTCATCGTTTGTTTATAGAGGGCTGAACTTTCATATGACTTCAAATGCAATTCATCAAGCTCATTCAACCAGTTTAACCTCTGTTCCGCAACCTCATTCCAATCCATTTAAGACTTTTTCATTTCCCACATGGCCTTATGCTCTAATTCAACCGGTAAGTGACAAGCCTTCCCATATAATATTTGTATGGGGACATACCTATGGGATTCTTGTATGCTGTCTGGTAGGCCCAAAAAGCATCATCAAGCCTCCTTGACCAATCCGTTCTACTAGCATTCACCGTTTTTGCCAAAATCTGCTTAATCTCCCTGTTTGACACCTGAACTTTCCCACTAGATTGAGGATGATAAGGAGTGGCTACGCATGGCGAAAGTAGGATCCCCCATCACTGATAATAGACCTTGGGTGCCAAATCTAGAAAATGTGTTCTTTTTTCAAGAACACGGTGACACTCTTCCCTTCATTATTCGCAAGTGCAATAGCTTCTACACATTTTGACAAATAATCGACTGCTACAAGAGTGTACTTCATCACATGAGAACTCAAAAAAGGACCCATTAAGTCAATGCCCCACACATCAAAAAATTCAATCACAAGAATGGGATTTAAAGGAAGCTCTTTCTTTCGCGAAACGCCACCCTCTCTTTGGCATCTATCACATGCCTTGGCGAATTCATGAGCATCTTGGTGGATGGTTGGCCACTAGTATCCACATTTCAAGATCTTGTGAGCAGTCCGGATATCACTATGATGCCCACCTACAGGCGAAGAATGGCATGCCTCAAAAACATTCAACATCTCAACTTCCGGCACACAACGCCGAATAAGCTCATCGGCACAACTCCTATATAAGTATGGCTCATCCCAAAAAAACCTTTTCACATCATGCACAAACTATTTCCTTTGATGAAAGGACAAGTCTAGTGGGAAGATATCACTCGCTAGATAATTTGCAAAATTTGCGAATGATGGAATCAAGTCTTGGGAGGCAGCCAGTACATGCTCATCAGGGAAAGTATCATCAATTTCAGCCTTTTTACCTAACTCCCTCATTTCTTCATCTTCTAATCGGGACAAGTGATCATCAAATTGATTTTCG
This sequence comes from Solanum pennellii, assembly GCF_001406875.1. NCBI lineage: Eukaryota > Viridiplantae > Streptophyta > Magnoliopsida > Solanales > Solanaceae > Solanum > Solanum pennellii. Next base: position 43,854,646 of record NC_028639.1, on the reverse strand, counting down.
GTCCCTTTTCTCTCTTTCACCTCAAAGTCAAATTCTTACAATAGTAATATCCAACGAATCAACCTCGGTTTCGCATCCTTCTTTACCGTTAAATATCTCAAAAAAGAATGATCACTATGCACTATAACCCTCGTGCCAAGCCAATAGGAACGAAATTTCTAGAAAGCAAAGACTACTGCAATGAGCTCTTTAAGTCACAATGTCGTTATTTTGGGCTTCATTAAGTGCTTTACTATCATAGTAAATGGGATGAAGGATTTTGTCCCTTCTTTATCCCAATACCACACAAATAGCAACCCCACTCTCATCACACATCACTCAAATGACTTTTTCCGATCCGGAGAAATGATGATAGGTGCAGACACCAGCTTTTCCTTCAACTCACCAAATGCCTTAAGACAGGATTCATCAAAATAAAACTTACACTCTTTCTCAAGCAACTTGTACAAAGGATGTGCAATCATTGAAATGTCCTTGATGAACCTCCGATAAAAGCTTGCATCCCCAAGAAAAATTTTCACAGCTTTTACAGAGATAGGTGGAGGAAATCGTTCTATCACCTCAACTTTGGCTCAATCAACCTATATACCCTTCTCTGAAATGTGATGACCCAATAGAATACCTTCTTTCATTATGAAGTGACATTTTTCCCAATTTAGCACAATCTTAAGAACCTCTGACAAATGACTCAAACACTGCTTTAAGGAGTCACCAACCACTGAAAAATCATCCATAAACACCTCAATAGTTTCCTCCACCATATCAGAGAATATTGAAATCATACATCTCTGAAATGTGGCTGGTGTATTACATAATCCAAACGTCATTCTCTTGAACACAAAGGTCCCATAAGGACAAATAAAGGTGGTTTTCTCTTGATCTTCCGGTGCAATAGAAATCTGATTATAACCCGAATAGCCATCAAGAAAATAGTACCACCCCTTTCTTGCAAGTCTATCTAACATCTGATCCATGAAGGGCATAGGAGAATGGTCCTTATCGGTTCATCCAGTCACCGACCTCATCGGATGAAGCTCATTTTTCTAATTGGGGACCACAATTATTACCCCTTTCTTTGGTACACACTGAACAGGGCATACCCAACTACTATTAGCGATTGGATATATCACTCCAGCATCCAACCACTTAATGATTTTCTACTTCACCACCTTTTGCATTGGTGGATTTAAACGTCTCTAGTTGTCAATACTTGGCTTATGATCGGTCATGAATTGGATTTTATGTGAAAAAATCCAGGGAGTGATCCCAATAATGTCCGCAATAGTCCACCCAATAGCTCTTTTGTACCATTTTAACACCTCCACCAAACTCTCAACGTGATGTACATTCAAATCTAATGCAATAATTACCTACAAAGTGTCACCTTTTCCCAAGAATACATACCTCATATGAGGTGGTAGAGCCTTATGTTCTACTTTTGGAGCCTCCTCTGTAGATGTTTTCACGTGTGGAGACTCTTGATGCTTCATATCTAACTCCAACTTCTTTTTTTAAACCAAACATCACCTCGATAAAGTGCCGCGACAAATGACCCATACTCTTCAATGCAGTCAATATCAAAATTCATGATCACTACCGCTAGTGCTTCTACAATCAGACGCTTTTCTATTTGTACGTCGGATGACTTTTCAACCCTCTAAGATATGGAAGATACCGATTGGATCTCACCCTCTACCTCATGGACCTATAAATGTTGAAAGTCAGTTCTTCATTGTTCAACTGAAATTTCACTTGCCCTTGTTCCATATCAGCCAAGTCTCTACCTATAGCACTGAATGGCTTCCCAAGAATAATAGGTACCTCAAAATCAACGTCACAATCCAGAATCAAAAACTCATCCGGAAATGTGAATGACTCAACCTTTACTAACACATCGTGGAGTATCCCAATAGGCCGCATCGCAGTAGGCTTTGGATCAGCCAAACCCAACTTCTTATAAATAGAGAGAGGCATTAGATATATTTATGCCCCAAGATCACATAATGCTTTCGCAAAGTGTAATAACCTGATTGTACATGGAATAGTGAAGGCACCCGTACTTCTTTCTTTCTCACTAGAGACCTTGTAGCAATAGCACTACAATGCTTCTTTCTATCATCATCCTCAAAACTGACTGATCTTTTCTAGTGACTATATCTTTCATGAATTTGGAATAACCGGGCGTTTTTTCAAGATCTTTTATCAAAGGGACATTGATGGAAAGGTGTTTGAGCATAGTGATAAAACGTCGGTATTTACCATCCTTGGTCTTTTTATCTAACCTTTGTTGGAATGGAGGTGGTGGTCTAGGCATGGGGGTCACCTTTTGCGGTACCTCAGCTTCTTTCCCCGTTTTATCTTCTAACTCACCACTAACCTCCACTACCTCATCATCGCCTCTTATCAGATTTTCTACACCAGACTGAATCGGTGGGTCAATGGATTGCTTACCACCTCGAGTTGTTACTTCCATACAATGTCCATCATTTTTCGGATTTTGAATATTATTCTAGGAAGAGTGCCCGATTGGCGTGGGTTCACAATCAAAGACAATTGGGCCATTTGCAACTCAAGATGCTTGATCGAGATAGCATGTGCATCAACTTTTTTCCCAATACTCGCTAAGTCACTCCTCAACTCTTTAGTGTGCTCATCACTAGCATCAAACCTCCTCATCATTTTCTACAACATATCCTAAACTGGCGCCATACTACATCCACCATCCCTAGGAGCAACTTCGTGATTTTGAGGTGGAACATAGGGCCCACTCCTATCATTTTTGTTACCGTAGTTACCCCGGTTGAAGTTGTTTTCGCGGTTGTAATTTCAATCTCAGACATAATGAACCTCTCTGTTGTAATTACCATAGTTACGACCTTTATTTCCTTGACCTTGGTACCAATTATCCTGATTGGATCCTTGGGTGTTTGGTGGGAAACCCCATGTTTGCTCATTTACCACATAAGAGTCCTCCTCATAGTAATACGCATCAGTTGGCGGTGATCGTTTAAACAAATAGTTCGCCGCATTTACGTTTTCTGCACCACCAGTGACGTGTTTCAACACCAAACAAAGCTCAGTTATCATTTGAGCCATTTCTTTACGAATCTCATCTGTGGCTGTGTTGTGTGCGGATTGCACTGCAAAAGTGTTTCTCTCAGTACCTGACTTCCTAGTGCTCCAATATTTATTAGTTCGGGAGATTTTCTCCACTTCTCAGCAATCTAAGCATAAGGATACTACCAATAAGAACCACCCGCTATCGTATCCAATACTGCTTTATTATTATTATCTTGTCCACATAGAAGTACTCTTTTAGTGACTCATTATCGATGCGGTGATTGGGGACACTTCTCAAGAACGAAGTGCACCTGTCCCAAGAACTACTGACTGATTCTCCCGGTAGTGCCACAAAGTTGTTTACCCTATCTTTGTGGCTTAGCTTCTTAGACACCAGGTATTAACATGCTAAGAACACATCCCTCAATTGATTCCAACTGTAGATTGTTTTTATGGGAGCTTGGTAAACCATATAGCAGCCTCTCCCATCAGTGAGAGAGGAAACACTCTCAACCCAATTATGTCCATATTTTATTAGGGCCTCCCTACACAAATCTTACACAACAACCTCACCTTGGTGATGTGAGCATGTGGATCCTCAGAAGGTATCCCCGAAAACAAAGCTCTAGCGGTGAGCATTTGCATCACACTACTAGATACCACGAATGTATGGCTGTGTGGTATGGGAGGCAAGACAATAGCCCGTCAGAGTCACTAATATTATCATATCCCCTACAATACTCTTGAGGGCGTGGAGCGGGAGGTTGCCTCCGTATTTCACCTTCCCCACGATTTTCAGGTAATAATTCATCATGAGCATCAACCGGTTGTGGAAGTTCCGAGTTGTGATCATCATCGAGAATATCCAAATTCTTGTTCATTCTGCGCAGTGTACACTCTAGTTTGGGGTCGGGTGAGAGTATGGGTTCTCCTCTACTCCGGGTACTTGGCATACACAGAAGTTAGATCTGCAAGACACAAAAACAAAGAGAAAAAGTAATATTAGGAAAATGATTACTAAACTTTGGTAATAAGCTTAAAATAAATATAAAAGCCACTTTCCCCGATAGCGGCAATAAAATTTGACACGCTCAAATTTACTTCTCGAAAAGAAGTATGAGTAGACGTATCAAGTAACGAACCCAACTATGAGCTTGGGGTCGATCCCACGACGAAAATGATTTAGACCTAACTTTAACCTCTTATTATTTCTATTTAGTCAAGTTCTGTCCGAAAACAAGTTAAAAACAGGGGGGTTTTATGCAATAAATTTAATTAGCTATTTCTAAATAAACAAGTGACAGGTTTAAAGATTTGATTTTTATCAAGTAATGAGAGTAACTAGGGCTTAAGTGTTCCCCACAGGTTCATAACGCGGTAATTCTAGCTATAACAATCCTTTCCTACTATCTTGCATGCAAAGTGGTAAGTTATGTATCTCTAATTCCTTGGTCCGACAACTAGGAAATTTAACTCTGCACCTTTGCCCGGCTACTTGTGTATGTTTTAGTAAACCTTAGCTTTACCTCATATTAAACATCATAATAGATATTTTACTTAGTTGTTGCTTCGTACCAATCGACACTACCCTATTAGATAGTGTATACAAAATCTATGTTGATAATGATTTTCTTAGTATCTACCTCCTTGGTCTGGAAAGTAGCAACAAGGCGAGTTCTAACGTGTGCACTCGTTAAAAAGACTTCTAAATGAAAAAATTAATACATGCAAGACACTATTCTAGAATTGTTATTTTAGTTAGTTTTTACCTTGTTAATAACCAATGGTTCCCATAACCCTATCTATGGATTTAGTTACCCATGTTAATAATCACACAATTCATATTAGTTTAATAAGAATTCATGTACTTTGATGAGATTGAAGAAAACCCAGAAAATTATTTGAATTAATCAATAAGCTTGCAATAAACGATTTCCAGAAAATAGGATAATTTCCCAAAATCACAAGATCACAACTAGAATAATAAAATCTGAAAAATACCCAAGAGTCTAACCCCAAAAATGAGGTTTTACAAGTATTTATAGTAATAGAGTCCTAACAAAAGAGGGAAATCTATTTTAGGAAAATCTTCCCAAAAATCATGTTTGAGTCAACGACCTAGATGACAGACCGTCGAGGCCATGATGAAACATCATGGTCCTCCGTTGTTCCACACATAGCTTCTTTTCAAGATGGGTACCGGAGCAACTTTCTGATGACGATGACATTATGGAGATGATGGTCCGTCGAGAGCCTCCGTATCCCCACACTTAGTCAAAATTCCACAATCTTCATTCAACATCTTTTCCTTCATATAACGGTTTCAACCTACGGACCATCAAGGAATCGATAGACCGATGATGGCTCCATAGGTAGTCACTTCTACAGTTTCAGCATAATTCTTCCGCATTTTCATTTTGGACAAATTCCTGCAATCAAAGAGAAAAATACATTAAAACTAATATAAAAAGGTCTTAGACAAATACAAATCTTAAGGAAACAGAATTGAAAATATCATGGAACCACGGTACATGAATTATTTATACACCAACAAAGTGACAGTGTCAAACAAGTATCCTTTTCCTCATATTGATGAATTTTTCATTAGCTTTTGGGTGCATCTTTTTTTTCTAAGATATACTTAGATCCGGTTATCATTATCTCATGATTAGGGCTTTGGATATTTCTAAGATAGCCTTCGGGACCCATAATAGGAATAATGAGTTTTTTATGATGTCATACAGTTGAACTAACGCCCTATAGTGTTCATGGAGTTGATGAACATAGTGTTTCGACCTTATTTTTATTACTTTTTTTAGAGAGCTCATTGATTCCATCTCCATGTACTCAAAGACTAAGGAGTATTAAGTTCGACAATTCTTAGGATTGTAATCTAGAGATTAAGAGAAGAGAAAATATATGTCAAGTTCTCAAAGTGTAAGTTTTGGCTTATATTTGAGGCATTTTTGGGACACATATTCAAAAGAGGGTATTCAGGTAGATACAACCAAGATTGAGGTCGTGAAAGGTTGGATTATACCTATATACGTTACGGAGGTTCAGATTTTTTTGGGACTTTTTAGCTATTCCCAATGATTTTTTTAGAGCTTCTGTACTATTAGATTTCCTTTGACCAGATTGACTTAATAGAGTGTGAGCTTCCAATGGTTTGATGAGTATGAAGAAATATTTCAAAGTTCGAAGACCTTATGACTTTGGCTCATGGTTTAGCATGACCTAGGGGCAGTGTATACTTCACCGTGTACTGTGATGCTTTTGGAGTCGGTTTACGTGGTGTTCTTATTGTAGAAAGTCAAGGTGATTTCGTATGACGTTAGAGAATTAAAAATCCAAGAGGGGAACTACCCTACCAATTAATTAGAGTTAATAGTCGTAGTGTTTGTGCTTAACTTATGGTGAAATTATCTATATGGTGTTCACCATGAGGTCTTCATAGAGCATCAGAGTCTTTAGTATATTATCAACCAGAGAGACTTGAACTTGAGAAAATATTGCTAGAACTACTGAAGGACGATAAACTCAACATCTTGTATTAAGAAAGCACAATGTGGTAGACACTAGATTGAGTAGGAAAAATTCTAGCAAGGGGTGTCTTAAAGCATAAGTGTTGAGGACAAACAATTGGCTAGAGTTACTTAGAGGTTATCCAATATTATTATCCGACTATAGAATTTTGAGAAGACGGGTGGTTTGATTTATTTAAAAGAGACTCATTTTTCCTTACTATAACAAATATGTGTGCGTCAATTTGATGATGATAAGTTATCTCATGTGAGACAAGGTAATGAGAGGGGAAGCCAGGGAGGCTACTCTGGCTATTGATAGTGTTTTGAAGATTGTAGGCAATATTTGTGTGCCCAAGATAAGCAATTTGATTAGATTATTGTTGAGGAGGCCCATTATTCTCGATATTTTATCCATTCGGGCACAGAGAAGATGTATCATGATCTAATCCACCATTATTGGTGGTGCGGGATGAATATAGGTACTACAGACTTTTATTGTTGGTTTGCCTAGTTTATGACTCCACTTGGGTGGTTGTCGATTGGTTGACCAAATCCACCTATTTCATCCCGGTTTAGATGAAATATACGATGGATAAGTTAGACGCCTTTATATCATTCATATAGTGTAACTACATGGAGTCCTGATTTCTTTTGTTTCTAACAGAGGTTCCTTCTCTTCTTATTTCTATAAGGAATAACATCACATTTTGGTTAATCGATTGGATATGAGTAGAAGTTTCATCCTTATATAGATGTTCAGTCCGAGATGATGTTAGGGGTTAGACCAATATGACTAAAACGAAGTTGTGATTATTAATTACAGTTATTTCAAAAGGGAATCTAGCTTAGCACTGGGTGAACATGAATATGAAAGGTGGCTCCTTCCGAAGGATGGAAGGTAGGGTTCAACATAGTCCTCACGGGGTGTATAGCCTCATAGCCCCAAAAGGGGCATACAGTGAGTTTCCATGATAGCCCCCAAGCTTTATAAACTATGTTTACACCATAGGAATACTATTTTGTGGATCCACCTAGATGTTATGTTCATGTTCTGTTCTACTTTGGCCGGTAGACCACCTTTCATCGGTGTAAGGTTTTACATCATCGGATTCCACACTTATCCCTTGAGGTCTATGTCAGTTGAGGAAAATGTACCAGAAAGTACAATGAAGTAATAATATGAACACTAACTAGGGTGACTTAAAGGGTTGACTTGGTCCAGGTAGGGGTATGGTACTCTACCTAGGCTTTGCACTAGTTTGCTTTGAGGGAAGTCCTAGAAGGTTGTTCTTATGTTCTTATGTTCTTATTCTCTTATTTATATATGATCTTATAAAGTGAATGTTATGCATATGTTAACTTTACATGTCGATGATCCTATATGGTGTTAGTTTCATTTATGACATGTTATTGTTCTATATTGCTAAATATAATGGTGACTACTATTTATGCCATGCTATATAAAGTATGGACATTACTTGTGACCATTTGTTTGGTTTACTTGATTGAGTAAGGTTATGGGGTTTTGCTTGGTCATTTCTCTTTAGTTTATAGGGTGGGTTATGGGTAAGGGTCTTGCTCATGTGATGAAGTTATGGATTTTATACATGTTGACTTGACTATTACTTATTGAGGTTGGTCTTGTGTTGTCCATCGGTTTGACTTATGTATTATGTAGTTTTTGGTCTATATGGATTCATGATTGTGCATAAGGCTTTTCAAAGTACTTTTAAATGGTTTTGAATAAAGTCCTCTTTAGCATGATTTCAAATGTTTTATGTGGATATACTCATACGTAGTACAAGTGTGTACTAACCCATCATTTCTGTTTACAACCAATGTAGGATACGGCCATTGAGCTTTTAGAGGGACATTGAAGAAGGCTTGGAAAACTATTCTTGAAGTTTTGTAGGTCCTCATTTTGCGAGAACGATGCCACTATCTTGATATTTGATATTTTTTAGTATTAAAGACAATTTAGTTCATTCTCTTTCTTTGTTGAGGCCTTCATTGTAATGGAGTATGGGCTGAAACCAAGATGATGTATTCGACTTAGATGGTTTAATATGAGATGTATTCTAGATTTCTTACGAATCTATATTACTATATTATGTGGGTGAAATAAAAGTGGAAGACAGTGTAATCTTCGTATATCAGGAGTCGATGTGTACTCGCTAAATATATAAGTAAACCTCAATGTACAAGTATAAAAAAAGTTTTTAATTTTCTGCTAATTTAACCTATGAAATGTAATGACGCATGTTAAGAGGTTAGTCTTAGCCCTCTTCGAAGACGACGACATCGGTTACTTCTAGGGGATGCTCCCAGGATGTGAAAAACTTGGTATCAGAGCATGAGGTTGAACATCTTTTGGATTGATATCTAATTAAACCATGTCTATGTAGGTCCTTATTCATAATTGTGAAGTGCGCCACACTTATGAGTGAGAAGATATATGATGCTTAGGAAATTTTCATCTTCTTGGAAATCCAATATCGTTCCTCTAGAGTATATTTTATGTGTTCTTTCACCAAAACCTTTTAATGTGGTTATAGGTATGAATACTCGAAGGGAATCTGCAGGAAGACTTTATGAAGAGATTGATTATGTGGTAGTTCCTCCCCGTAGCAATCAATATCCTCCTATTGAAGATGATCAACCTCCGGATAATCCTCCGGCCTTGCCGGATGGGGACATAAGGGAAGTTTTTCTCCAAATGGCCCTAGCCATTACTACTCAAGAACAATCCGTCACTACTCAAGCTCAAGCCATGAAAGCCCAAGCTAACTAGAAGGTTGTACCCCGAGGGAACCAACATGTTCGCACCATGGCCTCCCGCTTGAGGGGATTTCATAAGGATGATTCCCTCTACTTTCTATGGGTCCAAAGTGAAGGAAGACCCCAAGATCTCATTGATGAAGTCTAGAAAATTATCTATGTTATGGGGTTGACTACTAGTGAAAAGTCCATGTTAGACACCTACAACCTCAAGGACGTGGCCCAAACTTGGTACATCCAAAGGAGAGTCAATAGACCGTTGAGGGGTGGTTCGGTTACATGGGAGATTTTCAATAAGGATTTTCTTGTAGGTTCTTTCAAAGAGAAAAGAGGGAGGCTTCGGTGGAAGAATCCATCAACATTTGTCAAGGAGGTATGAGTGTGTGTTACTACTCTTTGAAATTTACTAAGTTGTCAGAATATGCTCCTTCTTTCGTTTTCGACCCTAGGGATGAGATGAGTCATTTTATGACGGGAGTGTTTGATGACTTGAAATAAGAATGTTATTTGGAAATTGTACATGATAATATGAACATTTCTCGTCTCATGGTTCATGCTCAACAAGTGGAGGAGACGAGGGTTAAGAGGAAGAGTAGAGATGACAATAGGGCAAAGTCATTTGATGGTAGCTTCTCAAACGGTAGGCTTGATATCCAAGACAAACCAAGGTTCAAAAAGAGTTTTTATAATCATGTTCTTTCCATGTTCACTAAGGCTCATGATGGTAAGGTGTCTAAACCAAAGTCTAAAAAGGGAAGAGGTACTAGTTCACCAAGTAAGAAGCCAACTTGTGGCATGTGTGGCAAGAAGCACTATGGTGATTGCCTCATTGAACGGATAATTTATTTGGGTGTGGAAAGAGTGCACAAAAGGTTAGGGATTTCCCTAATATGAAGGGGTAAGATAAAGGAACTGGAAAAATCTCAAACTAGTGTTTCAAATGTTGATGCTCCAATGAAGAATCGCTTTTATGCACTTCGCTCTAGGGGTGAACAAGAGAGTTCTCCGGACGTGGTGACCGGTATGTTACAAGTCCTCTCTATATATGTTTATGCTTTACTTGATCCCGGTGCTACATTATCATTTTTTACTCTCTTTATAGGTGATATGTTTGATATTTTGCCATATGTCCTAAACGAACAATTTATGCTAACTACCCTTGTAGGTGAGTCGGTTGTTGCAAAGAGGGTATATACAAATTTTCCTATAATATTTCCCAATAAAGTTACTCATGTTGAATTAGTAGAACTTGATATGATTGATTTTGATTCCATCTTTGGAATGGATAGGTTGCATGATTGTTTTGCTTCTATTAATTGTATAACAAGAATCGTCCAGTTTAATTTTCCAAATAAACCCATCTTAGAGTGGAAGGGGGGAAATTCTATTCCTAGAGGTCGTATGATTTCATGTCTAAAAGCTTGTAAAATGATCTCTAAAGGGTGTTTATACCACATTGTGAGAGTCAAAGATTTAGACTCCGATGTTCCTCCTACTAAGTCAGTCCCCATAGTGAGGGAATTTTTGGAGTTTTTTCTTAATGATCTTCCTGGTATTCCTCCCAAACAAGAAATTGATTTTGGTGTTGACTTGCTACCGGATACAAACCCAATTTTAATTCCTTCTTATCGGATGGCTCCGACCGAATTGATAGAGTTGAAGGCTCAACTCAATGACTTACTAGATAAAGGCTTCATTAAACCTAGTATATCTCCATGAGGTGCTCCTATATTATTTGTGAAGAAGAATGATGGGTCCCTTAGAATGTGCATTAATTATCGCCAACTCAATAAAGTCACTATTAAGAACAAGTATCCTCTCCCTTGGATTGACGACTTGTTTGATCAACTCCAAGGGGCTAGATACTTTTGTAAGATTGACTTTATGTAGGGTATCACTAACATAGGGTGAGAGGTGAGGATATACAAAAAAGGGCATTTCGGACTAGATATGGTTACTATGAGTTTCTAGTAATGTCCTTTGGTCTCACTAATTCCCCGGCAGCGTTTATGGATCTCATGAATTGGGTGTTTTGAAGTTACCTAGATTCATTTGCCATTGTCTTCATTGACGACATCTTGGTAGATTCGAAAAATGAGGGTGAACACATGGACCTTTTGAGAGTGGTGTTGCAAGTGCTTAAGGAAAATCAACTATTTTCCAAGTATAACAAATGTGAGTTTTGGTTGAGGTAGGTGGCATTTCTTGGTCATATAATCTCTAGAGAAGGAGTAGAGGTTGATCAAAGGAAAACTGAGGCATCAAGAATTGGCTTAGACCATTGACTCCAACCCACACTTGAAGCTTATTGGGTCTATCAGGATAATATAAGAGGTTTGTGGATGGTTTGGCATCCGTTGCATCTCCCATGACTACTCTGACCCAAAAGATTGTGAAATTTGAGTGGTCGAAAGCATGTGAAAGAATCTTCCAAAATTTTGAAAGATAGGCTTACTTCCGCTGCGGTGTTGACTCCAAGGAAGGGTACCAAGGGCTTCGTTGTATATTGTGATGCATCCCGAGTGTGTTTACGGTGTGTGCTTATGAAACTTGGGAAAGTAGTAGCTTATTCTTCTAGACAACTTAAGATGCATGAGAAGAACTACCCAACTCATGATTTTGAGTTAGCGGCGGTGGTGTTTTTCTTTGAATATATGGAGGCAGTACTTGTATGGTGTTCATGTTGATGTGTATACCGACCACAAGATTCTTCAATATGTGTTTACTCAAAAGGAGTTAATCTCTGACAAATAAGGTGGTTTGAATTATTGAATGATTACGACGTGAGTGTTCTCTACCACCCCGGGAAGGCCAATCTGGTTGCGTATGCTATAAGTCGTATGACCATGGGTAGTGTATCTCATGTAGTAGAATCCAAGAAATACCTAGTGAAAGATGTTCATAGGTTGGCTCGTTTGGGTGTTAGATTTTGAAGATTCACCGAGTGGTGATTTTATGGTCCATCATAACTCTGAATCGACTTTGGTGGTTGAGGTGAAGTCTAAGTAACAGCTTGATAAACCATTGATTGATTTGAAGGAGTTGGTTCTTAGTAAGCTTAATGAGTTATTCTCCTTAGAGGGTATGGTGTCTTGAGGTATCAAGGAAGGTTCTGTGTTCCCAATGTGGATGACTTGAGAAAACGTATTTTTGAGAAAGCTCATGGTTCCCGTTGTTCCATCCATCCGGGATCTACAATGATGTATCATGACCTTAGAGAAGTGTTTTAGTGGGAAGTCTTAAAAGGGGACATAGAGGAATTTGTTGCAAAATGTCCAAATCTCCAACAAGTGAAAGCCGAGCACCAAAAGCCAAGTGGTTTACTTCAAGAAATACAAGATCCCACTTGAAAGAGGGAAGACATAAATATAGATTTCGTGGTAGGTTTTCCTCAGACTCAAAAGCAACATGACTCTATATGGGTGGTTGTGGATAGGTTGACAAATCCACTCGTTTTATTCCCGTCAAGTCAACATACTCGCAGAAAGATTATGCAGGGATCTTCATAGATGAGATTGTATATCTCCATGGTATTCCATTATCCATCATATCGAATAGGGGTGCACCAATCACATCTAGGTTTTTGAGGTCATTCAAAAAAGGGTTGGGTACTAAGGTGAAGCTAAGCACCGCTTTTCATTTCCAAACGGATGGTCAAGTGGAGCATACTATTCAAACCCTTGAGGAATTCTTAGATCTTGTATAATTTTCTTCACGAGAAATTCGGATGAACACTTGCCTTTTGTTAATTTTTCCTACAACAATAGTTATCATTCATCTATATCTATGTCGCCTTTCGAGGACTTGTATGATAGGACATATAGATCTCCAATTGGATGTTTTGAAAAGGGTGAGTCTTCATTTTTGGGTAGCGATATATTTTATAAGACTTTGGAGATTGTCCATATAATAAGGAATCGCTTGAAAACAACCTATAGCTGGCAAATATCTTATGCCAACAATAAGAGAAGGGACTAAGAATTTGATGAATGTGATAAAGTGTATTTAAATATTTAACCTATGAAAGGAGTGGTGAGATTTCCCCAGAAAGTAAAATTGAGTCCTCGTTATGTGGGTCCTTATGAAATTTTGCAAAGGGTTGGCAAGGTTTCATATGAGTTGAGGTTACCTAGTGAATTGGCTTCGGTTAATCCTGTTTTCCATGTATCCAAGCTTAAGAAGTGCTTTGGTGATCCCGAGTCCATACATCCTATTGAGGGTATAGGTGTGGAAGGAAACCTCTCTTATGCAGAGGTTTCGGGTGAAATCCTTGAAATACAAGTGAGGAGGTTGAGGAACAATGATGTGGCTTACGTACAGGTGTTACGCAAAAATCACCTAGTTGAGGGATCAACATGGTAGGCCGAGGCCGACATGATATCCTCATCTCTTTGCTAATAAATTTTATTCGTTCCTATTATTAATAAAAATAATGAATAAATTAAATTAGGCTTGCTTTTCAAAGATGTGCATATTTTTTATAGAGGTTGTGTTAAAATGAGTTTTCATGCAAGAGGCTTTTTATGTTAATTTGCGTTTGTGTGAAATATATGATTTTGACTTCTTCAGATTTTTGGTCCTTTAATGTCATCTTTAGAGAAAATCATGGTAACTCCTTGGTGTCATTTTGAGCTTACGATTGGTGTTGAGAAGGTATTTCGTGAATGTGTATTATGAAAGTTGAGCTCTTATGTGAAATAGCTTGAGATTTGAAGTGCCATGTGTAATGCCATGATTAGGTGTTGAATGGAGCTGTGAATTACTCCTATGAGTTGTGAATCATGATGATTATATGCATGTTATTCGGTATGCTGCTAGACTCGAGTCTAACCTTTTCTACAAAAGATTTTAGTGTCATTCGGGGACGAATGTTCCAAAGCGGGGATAATGTAACACTCCGAAAGTCCATGACCTAAGCTAGATCCTCACATGATTAACTAAACATTAAAACACTGTTTCTAATCCTAAAATAACGTCCATAAACCATTTAGGAATTTTTAGAATCAAAATAACAAGAAACGTTCATGATGTTCGGAAACTAGCTAAATCGATCTAGTTGACCTCCCGATGTTTGGTGAAGATTTGGGGGGGGGGGGGTCATATGAAGTCCAAAGATTCTAAAAAGACTTTAAATAGGTAGAATTTATTAAAAAGGGTCCAAAAGTCCAGTAACGACTACCCGAGGACCCCCCGAAGGGTACCGGAGGAGGACCAAAACCTTGGCGAGAAAGCTGCTAAAACCAGCTTGCGGCAGACAGAATTTGAGGGTCACTGTGAGACGTGCAGCTGACCTGTTGTGTGGAAAAATTGCCCCAAGATTCATGCATTACACGAGGTCTACTGCATCAACCCGTATTTCGAAAATTAACTCTGAAATTAGCCCCGTGACGCGCAACCATTTCCCAGATTCGTTGAAATCGTATTTTAGCCATTTTTACTTAACAAAAAGACCCAATTAACTGAGGGGTCTTTTTTATAATTTAGGGGGTGATTATATATATCCTAAGGGTAAGTGTTAAGACATTTGTCACTCACCTAAGCCAATTTCCCTAAACAAAACCCAAAAGCTCTCATATCTCTGTACTTTTTCTCACCCAAAATCCTCCGTTGAAGAAGCAAAGAAATCTTGAGGAACAAGACCAATTTATCTAGTAATTCACTTCAATTTCATGAATTAATACTAATTGAGTTATGGTTTCTTCACTCTTGGGATTCCTTTCCACAAGAGGTCTTTTCAAAATTTATTTCTAAATCACCCGATTTCATTGGGTTATCCTATTCTAATGGGTTTTCTTCTAAACTTCAAATTGATGATCGTCATTGCCTATGACTAATTAAGTTTGTATTAGTTGTTAATTTATGTTAATTGATGTGAGTTCATGTATATCATGACACTTTCCCAAAGTGTCCAAATCTTGGATCTTGCTTATAAATTGATGAAAATTGATGAATGTATTGATTGTTAGACTTGTTTAATCTATTCTAATTCATCTGTGGACTTCTTATGGCAATGAATTGTTGGGATTGTATACATTTATTGAATAGTTTATGATGAACCCTACTTTTCCCTAACCCTAGGTTATGAATTGAAGTTATTGGGATAGTTATAATGTAATTGATCTAGTTATTGTGTTATTTACTATTGAATGATGTTACTACACCTATTATTGGAATAAATTTTCTGGTTGATTGTAATACCAGGATGATGGATTTTGAAGGAGATTGGGTATGTCCTTATCATCCTAACCTTTACTTCAGTTATAGTGGCTTGTATTTGGTGATAAAGTTCAATTGAAGTATGTTTTGTAATTGGTTTAAGTAGGTATGGTATGATGATGCAATTGAAATGTCTTGATTATGTTATTGTTATATTATGCTTAAGATGTAGTAATATAAGGTTTGTTATGAAGTACATATGTGCCTAACTATGATATAATGAGGTTAATGTGTTAATCTCACAAATCAGGGTTGTATTGAAAGGATGTCTTAATGGTATTCCTATTGAGCTAATCACTATGACTATACATGGGTTAGACCTCTATGACCTAAACTAAGTTATAATTATTACTGAAAGACATTTCAAAAGGGAATCTAGCTTAGCACAGAGTGAACTTGACGATGAGGAATGGTGCCTTCCCAAGGAGAGAAGGTAGGATTAACCATAGTCCTCACGGGGTGGATAGCCTCATAGACCCAAAAGGGGCAAAGAGTGATTTTTCCATGATAGCCCCCAAGATCCATAAACTACGTCGCCACCACAAGAATACCATCTAGTAGATCCACCTAGATGTTATATTCATTTTTGGTTTTCCTCTGTCCGGTAGACCACCTTCCATCGTTTTAAGGTTTTACAAAACCAAATTACACACTTAGCACTTGTGGTCTATGTCGGTTGAGGATCAAAAGTAAAATGAAGTAATGATGTGAACACTAACAAGGGTGACTTAGAGGTTTGGCTTCGTCTAGGTAGGGTTATGGGACTCTACCTAGGCATTGCACTAGTTGGCTTTGAAGGAAGTCCTAGAGGTTGTTCTTCTGTTAGTTTGTTTATATGATCTTATAAAGTGAATGTTATGCATATGTTGACTGTGAATGTTGATGATCCTATATGGTGTTAGTTTTATTTATGGACATACTATTGGTCTATATTGCTAAATATGATGGTGACTACTACTAATACTAAGTTATGTAAAGTATAGATATTACTTGTGATACTTCGTTTGGTTTACTTGCTTCAGTAAGGTTATGAGGACTTGATTGGACGGTTCACTTCTAGGCTAAAGGTTGTGTTATGAGTAAGGGTCTTGTTCATGTAATGAAGTTAAGGATTTTATACATATTGACCTGACTGTTATTTATTGATGTTGGTCTTGTATTGTACATTGGTCTGACTTTTGCATTATATAATGTTGGTCTATATGGGTTCATGATTGTGCGTAAGGCTTTTAAAAGCATTATAGCATGGTTTTGAACAAATGTCCTCTTTAGCATAATTTCAAATGTTTTACGGGCATATACTCATACATAGTACAAGTGTGTACTAACCCATATTTTATGTTTTCTACAAATGTAGGATCCGGACGTTGAGCTTTTAAAGGAGAATTGAAAATGTATTACAATCCTATTCTCCAAGTTAGGTAGGTCCTCACTTTCCGAGGACGATGCCACTAACTTGCTATTTAATATTGTTTAGTCTTAAAGACAATTTAGTTCATTCTCTTTATTTGTTGACTTTGTATATTCCTATATGAGTCCTTTATTATAATGGAGTAGGGTTTTAACCCAAGTTGTTGTATTCGACTTCATATGAAAAATAATGCTACTTTATGCAGGTGAAATAAAAGTCAAAGAGTATGTAATCTTCTTATATGAAGGAGTCTACACATAATCGCTAAATATATATTATCTGTAAGCGGGAGGTCTAAGTAAACCTCAATGTAGAAGTTGTTATAAAAGTTTTAAATTTTCTGCTAATTTAACCTATGAAATGTAATGACGAATGTTAAAATGTTAGTTTTAGTCCTCTTCGAGGAAGACGACACTGGTTATTTCTAAGGGGTGCTCCCTGGATGTGATACCTAACACGCTTGTCCTGAGTTTGAAGGTCAAAAAAATATTAATATTAGCATTATAAGTGATTTTGAAGGGTTTGGAAAGTAAACATCGAAGAACGACCAAGACGTCCGAAAACTAGTCTAAGTTAAACTAGTGTGTGGTAGAGTTTTGAAGTGGAGTATTGGGGTATGGTATGAGGGTGGAACTGGGTGTCGATGGTTCATACTCATAGACTGACATGTAAAGGGTCAAAACGTCCGAGAATGATGCCCCAAGGACCAGCCAAAGGGTCTTTGAGGAGGACCCAAACATGGGCAAAGGAAGCTGCCGAGGAAGTCAAGATTTGGCAATGGCTTCCCAAATTTGGTCGCGTCATTTTTAAGTCAAGTTTGAATAGGTTAAAAGGTCCAATAACTTCAGGGGTCTTTTGGATAGTTTCGGGCTTATTATTTGATGGTTATGGAGTCTCTATAAACCCCAAAAAGTCATCGATTAAGCTAAACCCTCAACTCAAAAGAGAACCTCTTTGTTCCATTTCTCTAAAACCTCCATTGTTGAAGATTTGAAGCTCCAAGGAAGAAGACAATTTTCTATGTTTTGTCCATCAATTTCGTGGGCTTTTCTTCAATAAAGGTATGGTGTTTCATCCTTAACTATATTTCCATTCAAGTATCCAATTTCAACGGATTTTCAAAGATTATCAAAAATATAGAAATTCCTATTTTGAATTCAATCCATGGGTTCTTGCATAAAGAGATTTGAATCAATATTTTATGATCAAATTGATGTTAATTGATGTTGTAAGAAAATTCCTATGAAACAATGCATTACATGAATTCCTATTTTTGGCTCTAATATGGTTGAATTGGTCATGGCTTAATTTTATGTAATTCTTGTGTAGATTATATTGGGCTATTGAATTGTGTATAGATCATGATAGAATTGTATATTATTGGATCATTGGTATGGTTTTATTGTTGGTTTAGAACTGTGTATATGGCTATTGGTAAGAGCCTTTATGAAGTGAATTGATTGAGAAGGGTATGAAATTGTGATGTTGATGATGGAAAGGTGGTAAGTTGACCTAATATCTTCTATATTGTCTTGAATTGCTATTGAATTGTATTGATTGGTATGGTCCACTTATGGTAGTGATTTTTATGTGTTATAGTTGTGATGAACATGGCCTTTTTGGCATTATCATGTGAATTGTGATGTTTTCATGTTATCAAAGTGAAGGATGGTTATGATATATGTATATGTAAGGTTAAAGTGTGATTTCTTATAATTGGTTACATGTGTCTATGATAGAGTATGGTGGTGTCTTTATATGTGTTGCTAATGTATATGTTTAGGTAGAATATATGATAAGACGATGATGTTGTATCATGATTGGTAGACTTATGTCCCCCTTCTTGATACATGAAAGAATGTGAATGTAAACTCTTGACTTAGTAGACTTAGGCACCTTTGTCATGCATGTGTATGAATGATTGATATATGACCTTGAACAAGTAAAGAAGGTCAATGACTTAGAACCTTCAATATAGAAAGAAGTTTATAACATCCTTGAAGTTAACAGCCGTAAAGGTATCCTTCTTGTGTGAATGATGGACTTAGGGATACGTTGGCTGGAACGACATGAAACCATCTCTAAGGAAGTCATTGAGATATCTATATAACCATTGAGTGGAACCCCTAGTAGACTCATCCTTGATAAAAGGTATTATGATTTGGTATGACTAAAATATGCTTGTGGTGGTGAGTCTAATTATGATGAGACTAGAGTATAAAGAAACCCTTGATATTCCTTAACCATATGCCAACATAGGATGTGTCCTAGTTCTACCCTTGTCAAGTAGAACACCCTCCTCAGAGTAGGGGTAGACTTCAGATTCAGTAACGAGATAGTATGGTTTATATCGGTTAATGACTGTTCTCATAATGTGTGATGCATTCTAGTGTTGGAAAAGTTCTATAATGTGTTGGTAATGGAATGGGACGTTATATATACATGGCACGAGTAGTCTTTGAAGATTCTAGGTTGAGGGTTCCATATGTAATCCAAGACCACTATGTGAAGTCTTCTAAATGCTTAATTGTGTCTTAATTGTCTAAATGAATGATAATGACTTATGTTAATTCATGTGAATGGAAAGGTTGTTATCTAGGGTAGCTTGGATGATTGTTTAGGTAGTCATGAATAGGGTATATGGACTGTCTCGTCATGTCTTACTTATGTGAGTCTTATGGTTACCTTCGGCAGCGAGTCCAATGATGAAAAGGGAATAATCTTACTTTAGGAAGTATAGAGGATCATTAGGTGTGTGTGAAGGGGTTGTATGGGCGTCCACTTCATCTCTTACTTAAATGAGTCTTAGGATGACCTTTGGTAGGAGGTATATGTGTTCATATGGTTTATAAGTGATTCAATTTGTATATTTTGGATCACTTGAGATATATCTTTTTCACGACCCGAAAGTACCCCCTAGAAGTTCGGAGGAACCCTCGTTTCGTGACCGGGCGTACTTGAACCTTTGGGGTCTTGTAAAAACCCTTCAACTAGCATTCATTACATAAGACATGAAAAGTAGTGCGGAATTAAAAAGTTTCACGAATAATTTAATAAAAAGGAATCTTTAATAAATGCTTAATAAATCATATCATAGCAAGCCAAACTTAAAGAAATGACATAAATAACTTAGGAACACGGCCCTTTACATTGAAATGAAATACAAAATAAGTCTTAACATAAAGAAACTAAGATAGGAATTATTCCCTCGGATATATGAGGGCATACTTTGTGTTGAGAGGAACTTTCCCAAGCTTTGTCTTTTAAACTTAAACCTTACTTCCAACCTATACCTAGAAAGTATACAAAAGTATGGGGTTAGTACAAATAATGTACTAAGTATGGCATTTCTAAAAAAATGCGAAAAGGGACATTTTAGTAAAATATCGTTTCATGCCAATTAAGAAAAACATTCAGGGATTTAGAAGCAAAACATCATAAGAATTATCATTTAACACTTAGATAAGAGTTTCCATAATTTTAAACCAAAAGAGACCATTTACAGTAACTTCCAAAACTTACAGTGAACTCAAAATGAACAATACAGTGAACTAATTAAGCCTTTACAGTGAAACCATTTGAGCATTTACAACAAATCATTTAAAGCATTCACAATGTATACAATTTGAGCAATTACAATGAACTATTCTACTCAAAATGAGTGACTTCCAAGGCCAGGCGAAAAAGAAAGTAAACTTATTTTCCGTAAGAGTTTCCCTACCTCAGGATTATCGTATGACTATATAAGGTAAGACATGAAGGAAGTATGTATATGCCTCCTTTAATACACACAAAAGCAATCCTCAAGACTATCCCTTTTGGATTACTCAACTCGGGAGAAACAAGCCCCTCAATCAATGGCAAAACATTAAAAGACACCCAACAAACCACCAAAGTCTTCCCTTTCCGGAATGACTACTTAGTGAAATGAGTAGATAACGTCCCATACCACCACCTACCCGAAGTAGCACATTGTTTTAGAAGGTTTGGAACCAAGTATTCCCTTTCGGAAGGTCCTACTTAGTGCAATGGATAGATAGCGTCTCATGCCACCACCTACCCTAAATAGTACGTTCTTTTAGAAACTTAGTTCATTCAATTTTCAAATAACTCTCACCAAGACTCCCCTTTCGGATTGCCTACCTAGTGCAATGGATAAATAGTATCCCATTCCACTAGCTACCCTATGTAGAACACTCTTTTAGAAGACTTAGCATATTCATTTCTTTTGTGGGTGTTAGTTTAACTGACATAAACCATGAGAGCTAGACATGGAATACCCAAATTAACCCCTATAGGATGAGGGATCCTCACTTGCCTAGAATGATGTCATTCTCATATAATTTACATGGCATTCCCAATAGCTACAACTACGCGGGCGCATAGTTAAGGGATACGGAGATTGCTACTAAGTAACTCATTCTGTACTAACGACGAGTACTCATTTCAAGAGGTACATTGGAATACAACATCTCAACTCACAAAGTGTAAGCCACCTCTACTTCATATGCTTTCGGTGCTAGGCATAACTTCCCACAGATTCTCAATATTATAGATTATAGATTAAGGATAACTAGTGATAACCACATCTCAACTCACGAAGGGCATTAATATTCACACCTATCTTAGAAAGTTCATGGGATATAGTGTGGTTGATACTTGACACTTTATGTCAAATCAGAAAGAGTGTTCACCCCAAAACTTCCCTTTTGGACATAACTTATCTTCATTCATACATTCTACTGTGAGTGTGTGTACATGTGAGCACACCTAGCACACAAGCTTCACTTCATTCATATTTAACTTATATACATGCTTAGACCTTCATTCATCACATCACACATCTTACATGCTTCACATAATCATATATGTCCTTTATGCATAATCCTTAACATACTTCTCATAAAAAGCTTCATAAAACACCTAACAAGAGTATCTTCATTTAAGCATACTCTCTAGCCTATTTAACATAGTAGCTTCATAAGGAACATTTAACAAGAATATCATACTTTTCATCTTACTACACATAAAAAGCATTCATAACCTCATTCACAATAAACTAGTAACTTTACATTCATACAATTCAAGTAAACATCGCCACCAAGAAGGTGGACCATACCACTCAATAGCATTTCGAAATCAAAGATAAACATCATAACCAACTTACCCTTTAATCCAAGATTTCATCACCTATAACATTTTCTAAAAATTTCATCATAATATAGCCCTTAGGGCAGTAGCTAAACAACAATAACAACAAATGAAAACCAAAGATCATTCTCTACACAAACATGCTCATTTAACAAATTTCTTAAGCCAACATTTGAAGAAAAGCTTAAACATGATTTCATTGAAGTTTTAACCTTAACATAATCAACTAATATTAAGAATACCATTATTAAGTCATTAGAAACGTTTTCATGCAAGACCCATATTTAGATTTTAAGATAGAGAAACTAGAGTAGGAAACTCATTTTGAAAATTCATTAGAAAGGACTCCATAAATTGAAGAGAGTTCAAGTATGCATACCATACCTCACATTGAAGAAATACCAAAGTTTTTTTTTTGTAGAAACGACCACAAACAGCCCGCCTAGCACTTCTTGACTTCTAGCTTCCATGGAGACTTGAGAGAGAATTCTAAGAGAGAGGGGTTTTGTGTTTTAGGAAGAGGGGTCTAAAACGAGGTCTTAGGGTTTATAACACTTTAATATACCTAATAAACACTAAAACTAAAGTCCTAGGGTCATAAAAGAAATGGGGTGAAATTACAAAACACCCCAAGCCAAGGCAGCAAACTTACATCTTTTTTGAAGTGGCCAGTCGACAACCCAAGCTATTGGGCGTCGTTGAGACGACGGCCCATTCTGCTGGGCGTCGATGGCATCAGAGGCTAGTAAAGGGAGGGTATTAGCCTCCAACTATGAATGGAACGACGGACCCCCATTTGAAGGGGCTTCAATGGACTTACGCCCAGTAGACTGCTCCGTTGATTGGGCAGTGTCCTTGGCTGCTTTGTCCAAATCTTGGGCCCTTCATCTAGGCCCCCTTGTGAGTCTTAGGTGGGGTTGTGCCCACACGTTAAGAATCTAATATAAGTCTTCTAGGTTATAGGAACACCTCACATCATTTTCAAGCAAAACGAGCACGCAAAACTCACTCAAACACCTCAAGACACACAAGGAGTTACATTCTCCCACTTAGAATAACATTCGTCGTAGAAAGACACTAAAACTTCAAGAACAACAAGGAGTAACTTAGCATCACATAACACATTAAAATCAAGGAACAAACAATCAAAATCAAAGCGTCAACTAGAAAGGAGCATTATTTCACACTTTCAAACATTTAGCAACGTAAGCAACTCTTGTCAAACATTACAAACTTCAAAACTCACCCTTAATCTTCTTTTTTGAACGAACTACCTTCTCCAACCTTAATATTCTCATACAAAGCACTTTTTCACACATTGAAACTTCAATCAAAGACAAAAGAATTTTCTTCGAAAATGAGAAATTTCACAGCGAGCTTTCACTGTATTCACTGCCAACATGCTTAAAAATTTCAATTATTCATTCTTTGAGAAATTCCTCATGAGGTAATGATCACATGAAGTATAATACCGTATAAACTCATCTTGTAACACGCTGAAACCATGATTCATGAAAAATACAATTTTCTCAAAAAGTTGGACTTCATTACAGTGACTTCAAAACATCACTATGTCACATACTTAAAAATTTCATAATGCATCATCCAAGCATATTTATCAAGATGTCATGAAACTATGAGGGACAATACCACACTAACTTACTCCAATGAGACATGGTAAGTTTCAGTTAGTGCAATATGAGAGTAGCATCCCATACTACCACTCCCACTTAGTGACCGTTGAGGATTCTCTTGGACTAAGTACATTACATGCCATTCTACTCAACTCACTCTCCCCCACTTAGGGTAAATACATCTTCAAGGTCTCATACTCCAAAGAACAATTATGCCTCTCACAAGGTAGGAACTCACACTACCCTCAACTCATGCACGTCAAGATTAAACATCAACCTTACAAGTTAAGCATAACACTTTCCTCTATGGATTCAAGCCTACACAAACTCTCTTAAATATCACTTCATTGAAATCTTAGGCATCACTTAACTAAATTTCATGGAAAAAAACTTCCTCACTGAATATTCATACCACATTTCCATCTTAGTGTAAGCCTAACCACAACATACACCAATCACAAGAACAACAATGAAACATTAGTCACACAAGAGGGTTGCCCTCAAATCCTACAAAACCTCCACATTCTCTCAACATTTCCTCAAATTCACACCATAAGAATATCTACCCTCATTGAACATAATCACAAGATAACTCATTTATTCTCAAAAGCACTTTATTCATCCTCATAACTCTTACAGTGCTTAGAACTAAATCAGCATAAAGTTTCTCATAGCAACACTCCCAACCTCATAATTCACACCTAGCCACAAATGGAATCACATCCCAAATTTCAATATTACTTTCACCTGTACTAATCTAGCCTTAAAACCATCATAACATCAAATTCACCTCTTCTCTCCCTAAAACTTAGAAACATCTCCCCTTCAATGAAATCACACCTAGAAGACCACCGGACAAGGGAACACAAAAAAGAGAGACCTTATGAACTTAAATTTAATGGCACAATTCAAGAGTAATGAAGAAAGTGAAACTCTATCGTCCTATAGCCTCGTGTCCATGGATATGTCGCGACTCACACCAATGACCAAGCTACTACTAGACGTGGCTTGTGAGAATTTTAGACCTTAAACCATTTCCCAAAAACCTATGCTCTCATATCAAGTCTGTCCCGACTGAAAGTATCCCCTCGAAGTTTGGTGGAACCCTTGTTTTGTGACCGGGCGTAGTTGACCCTTTGGGGTCTTGTACAAGCCCTTCAACTAGCATTCATCTCATAAGACATGAAAATTAGTGCATAATTGAAATTTTTCATGAATATTTTGTTAAAAAGGAAATATTTCATAAATGCTTAAGAAATCTTATTGTCACAAGCCAAACATAAAGACACGACATAAATAACTTAGGGACACAACCCTTTACATTGAAATGAAATACATAATAAGTCTTAACATAATGAAACTTAGAAGATAGGAATTATACCCTCAGATATATGAGGACACACTTTGTCTTGAGAGGAACTTTCCCAAGCTTTGCCTTCTCAACTTCAACGTTGCTTCCAACCTATACTTAGATAGTATAGAAAAGTATTGGGTTAGTACAAATAATGTACTAAGTATGGCATATGCAAAAACATGCGAAAAGGGACATTTTAGTAAAATACCATTTCATGTCAATTAAGTAAAACATTCATGGTTTTAGAAGCAAATCATTATAAGAACCAGCATTTAAACCTTAGATAAGAGTTTCCATAATTTAAAACCAAAAAAGACCATTTACAGTAACTTCCAAAACTTACAGTGAACTCAAATCTAACATTATAGTGAACTAATTAAGACTTTACAGTGAAACCATTTGAGCATTTACAATAAATCATCTAAAGCATTGAAAATTATTCAACTTGAGAAATTAGAATAAACCATCCTAGTTTAAATGTGTGACTTCCAAGGCCAGGCGAAAGAGAAAGTGAACTCATTTTCCATAAGAGTTTACCTACCTTAAGATTATCCTAAGACTCACTAAGGTAAGACATGAAAGAAGTATTCATATGCCTCCTTCAATACACACCAAAGAAATCCTCAAGACTGCCCCTTTTGGCTTACTCAACTCGGGAGAAACAAGCCCCTCAATGAATGGAAAGACATTAAAAGACACCCTATAATCCACCAAAGTCTTCCCTTTCGGAATGCCTACTTAGTGCAATGAGTAGATGGCATCCCATACCACCATCGACCCTAAGTAGCACATTCTATAAGATGGTTTAGGACCAAGTCTTCCCTTTCAGAAGGTCCTACTTAGTGCAATGGATAGATAGCATCCCATACAACCACCTACCCTATGTAGTACGTTCATTTAGAATACTTTGTTCATTCAATTCAAATAAATCTCACCAAAACTCTCCTTTCGGATTGCCTACCTAGTGCAATGGATACACAGCGTCCCATTCCACTACCCACCCTAAGAAGAACACTCCTTTAGAAACTTAGCACGTTCATTTCTTTTGTGTGAGTTAGTTTAACCGACATTAACCGTGAGAGCTAGATATGGAATCCCGATATTAACCCCTCTAGGATGAGGGATCTTCACTTGCCTAGAATGAGGTCACTCTTTTAGCATTTACATGGCTTTCTGAATAACTACACCTATGCGGGCGCATAGTTAAGAGATAAGGAGATTATTATTAAGTAACTCAATCATTATTAACGAGGATACTCATCTCAAGAGGTACATTGGAATACAACGCCTCAACTCACAAAGTGTTATCCACCTCTCCTTCATATCCTCTCGCTGCAAGGCATAAGTTTCTACAGATTCTCAATATTATAGACGGTAGGTTAAGGATAATTAGTGAACACCAAATCTCAACCCAAGAAGGGCATTCATCCTCCAACCTATCTAGAAAGCTCATGGGATGTAGTGGGGTTGCTACTAAACACTTCGTCTCAACTCACGAAGAGTGTTCACCCCAAAACATCCCTTGTGGACATAACTTATCTTCATTCATTCATTCAAGTGTGAGTGTGTGAACATGGGAGCACACCTAGCACATAAGCTTCACTTCATTCATATTTAACTTCTGTACATGCGTAGACCTTCATTCTTCACATCACACAGCATACATGCTTCACATAATCATATAAGTCCTTTATACATAATCCTTAACATACTTCTCATAAAAAGCTTCATAAGACACCTAACAAGAATATCTGCATTTAAGCATACTCTCTAGCCTATTTCACATAATATCTTCATAAGGCACATTTAACAAGAATAGAATACTTCTCATCTTACTTCACATAACAAGCATTCATAGACTCATTCACAAGAAACTAGTAACTTTACATTCATACAATTCAAGTAAACACCGCCACCAAGAAGGTGGACCATACCACTCAATAGCATTTAGAAATCAAAGATAAACATCATTACCAAATTACCCTTTAATCCAATATTTCATCACCTATAACATTTTGTAAAAATTTTATCATAATATATCCCTTAGGGCAGTAGCTAAACAACAATAACAACACAAGAAAACCAAAGCTCATTCTCTACACAAACATGCTCATTTAACCAATTTCTTAAGCCAACATTTGAAGAAAAGCTTAAACATGATTTCATTGATGTTTTAACCTTAAAATAATCAACTAACATTATGAATACCATTAATAATTAATTAAAAACGTTTTCATGCAAGACCCATATTTAGATTTGAAGATAGAGAAACTAGTGTTGAAAATTCATTTTTAAAATTCATTAGAAGGGAATCTTTGAAAGGTAGAGAGTTTAAGGATGGATACCATACCTCACATTGAAGAAATACCTATGATTTTTCATGGAAAAACGACCACCAACAACCCTCCTAGCACTTCTTGACTTCTAGCTTCCATGGAGACTTGAGAGAGAATTCTAAGAGAGAGGGGTTTTGGGTTTTAGGAAGAGGAGTCTAAAATGAGGTCTTAGGGTTTAGAACACATTAATATACCTAATAAACACTAAAACTTACGTCCTAGGGTCATAAAAGACTTGGGGTAAATTTACCAAATACCCTAAGCCAAGGCAGCAAACTTACAGCTTTTTGGAAGTGGTCAATCGACGACCAAAGCTACTGGGCGTCGATGAGTCGACGGCCGTGCTGCTGGGATTCGATGGCATCAGAGGCTTGTAAAAGGAGGGGATGATCGTTCCACTAAGTATGGAACAATGTCCCCCCAGTCCACGGGGCGTCGATGGACTTACGCCTCGTAGACTGCTCCGTTGATTGGGTAGTGTCCTTGGCAGCTTTGTCCAAATCATTGGCCCTTCCTCTAGGGCCCCTTAAGGGTCCTAGGTGGGGTCATTCCCGGATTTTAAACCTCTAAATTAAGTCTTATAGGTCTTAGGAATACGTCACATCAGTTTCAAGCAAAACGAACACGTAAAACTCAGTCAAACACCTCAAGATACACAAGCGCTATCTAAGGCACACCTTCCGAACGTCATGGACGTTCTTGGACGTTTGACCTCCAAACTTCACACACTGACTATGAACACTAAATTTTCTCATTTAAACATAAAATTAACTCAACAAACATTTACGAGGCTATAGTTCACCTTAATTCATTTTGGGACATTACAGTTTTATAAATGTATGTTTTCTTGAAAGTGGTTCTTATACTTATGTTGTGCGATTTAAATCAAAAGACCATGAAAGCATACTTTAAAGTAAACATCCATTTTCTCATGGTTTTATTACATGTAACCATACTTAGTGAATTCAATGTAATAATTACATATGTTTTTTTGTTTGTAAAGGTGTAGGTGGCAAGTGAGGAGTTACTTGGATGCAATCTTGGGAATACCATCCTCTCATGCAAAGTTGGTATGTCCTCAATTTATTAGACGAGATAGTTATGTTTAGCTTTCCTTTTACAAAGACATTGTACCAGACTTTAGTATTTCCATTTTTTATCAATGGGTTGTGACCCAAGTAGAAAGGAGAGTCAAACCTAGAAGTTGTGATGAATATCCAAGTTTAAGGGGGAACTTATACGTAGTAGAATGTGGGTTTTCCCAAAGTTAGGTCTCATGAGGAAGGATCCCTTCACGTAGTTGAGTCAAGGTTTCTTAGTAGATATCTTCATATCCTATGAACCAATACATGCTTAAGAAGAATCTTGTAGTGCTCAAAGCATAATGAACTAAGACTTATTAAATTCACTAACTCGTAGTTGTTAAGATATCTGGATAAACTTAGACATATCCAAGGTGATATCTCGTAGTGTTCATGAATGAACATGGATTAAGTTATACTATAAGAAGTATCTCATAGGATCCATGTGAATAAGGAACTTAGACATACTTAATGAAGTATCTCTTAGGGTTCAAACTAATAATGAACTAAGACGTGCTTGAGATAGAGTACCTCATACAGTTGTAAAGTTAAAGAGAGGATTGGATTAGAGTTGCCTTTCCTAGTTATATTTGACGAGAGATGAGAGATTTTTAGCCAAGAGATATAAGTTAATAATGAGACAAAAAGGAGGGTGAATATGATTAGGATGACTTCAAGATATTCTTAGCGTGTGAGGTATAATGGGATGCCTCACATGCATTGCACAAGTGTGCCTTGAAGTGATATAAGGGTAGTACTAATATGTATGAAGAATTTAGGTCTTAATTACGGAAGTGGGCTATGATCAAGAATGACCAAGGAGAGGTACTTATCTAGGTAGTAGAATGGGATGCTACCTTGGCCTTGCAAAAGTATACTTGGAGGTGGCTTGTGATGTAGTTCACTTGAATAAGAAGGACAAACGTAGAAGTATGAACTTATGTATGCGTTATGTGAATTATTATGCTTATGATGCTCATGTTATGTTTATGATATTATCTCTCATGATTATATCTATTATTGACTAATACTTGAGATATCTTATGTTTTCTATGTTAGCTTTCATACATGGTACATTTTGTACTAACACATATTGCGTACATTCTAATCCAATGTAGGGTGTTGAGGAGAATTACTTGCTTTGAGGGGTAGAGTTTCCAAGACTTTCAAGAAGTGAAGATTTGTGAGTCCTCATAGCATTCGAGGACAACACCCTTATGTTCTATTTATGTCACTTACTATGTTTTAGACTTTTGTAGGCTGCATATAAAGACATTATTTCTCGCGTATTACGTAGATGGTTTTGAGACATATGTTAGAAAGACTTTCGTTGATATGAAATGATTTTCATTTTATGTTGCAAGAAAAGTTTTTAATTCTCTCCATTTTCCTTATGTTATTTAATGAAGCTAAGTTGCTTCTTTAAGACCTTGGAAAGGTCAAGTACGTCATGTTACTTCTAGGGGTGCTCCCTGGTCGTGACACTCGATTTTTAGATAGATGCCTTTGTTTATTAGTTTTCTTGTTAGGTACCATGTTCTTGGTACTTATCTCTTGCTGCTATACTTGTGTAGGTTTCGATCCCGATCAATGTGATCTTCTTTTTTTTCCTTACTATGAGGCTCGTAGAAGGACTTTAGAGGTAGTTGTTTGTCATTTCGTCGAGTATTCTATTATTTTTATCATGTTAAGTTCTATTTGAGAAGGAAAGACATTTAAGACTTTTATTTATCTTTTAATTTTGTATTTACGTTAATGGCTTGTATACATGACAATAAGATTTTTGAGATTCGAATAGAAAGAGTAAATTTTCCACATTGTCTTGTTCTTTCTTTTTATTTTTGTATTTCGTCATTTTCCCTGAATAATAGAGTTTATTATAGTTTATTTTGTTAAAGATTTTTTGCTATGCTAATTTTAGTTTTTTATTTTTCGGTTATAAGATTGTTAATCCATTATTATTAATATAATTGTGGTATTATGAATAAAGGTACTAATATCTAACTTTCATTTAAGAATAAGTAAATTAAAAATGTATACCTCACACTGTAATCATTTCATTATATAATATAATTTTAATTAATTTTAAAATATTATGTTACAATGTATATGAAATACACGTGCAAAGCACATGCTCAATAAGTAGTATATTGTTATAAGTGTGAAGATCCAACCTCCAAAATTAGATTACTATTTAGTCCTACACTAAATTAAAATAATTCTAAATGTAATTAAGCATCAAATTAAATTTTAATATAGTCATAAATCTGAAATTTGCACTTTACTTAATATTTTTACATTCCAAACCTTTTCATTTTGAAACTTACATTCTTTAAGATTTCCATCATAATATATTATTTTTGTTTGAAAAATCAATTATTAACTAGGCAATTAAAACTTAAATGTCACGACCCACGGTGACACCCTAGATGTAACTTGCCGTACTAGAACCGAAAAGGCCTAACAAAAGGCATATAGCATATTGTAACATAAAGTAAATAGAAATGATGCAGAGATTTCAAAATTTTCTTCACAACAAAAATCTTTATAAAAGCAAGCGGAAGTCTTTAACACTTTGTATCAAACCATATAATACAACTTTGAATAACTCTTTTGATATAACCCATACAATAGTCTATAACATAAAAGCAAGACATAAAGGTAATGGTGGTTTTATCCTCAATGCTATGTGGACTCAACAAATCTTCAACTCCTTTGCACTTCTAACCCTTCCTCAAGAATGGAACAAAAAGTCGTTGGATCCTACATTTGATGAGACTGAAGGTTAGAGTATGTTAGTACAAAGTGTAATAAATATGTTAGCTAGAAAACATCATAAGATCATAACAAAAGTGTTTGCCAATATAAGACATAAGACAAAGCATAAAGACAATAACATAATCATAAGCATAATCTCCAACATGTGCATAACATAATCATAAGTCAACATAAGGCATAATAAAATACAATAGGAAATACCGCATATTCATAAGCACGGTCCATACTCAAATCATATCAACATAAGAGAAACTTCATAAGTAACCATCAAGTTACATGTGTGCGATGCATATATGAAACCCCATAATCCCACATAGGTTAAGTACCACTCTTAGGCCATCATACCTCTTTATCATCTTTTGATTTCGTCCATAGCTTACTTCTCATAGACAAGGGAATAACTCACCTTTAGTCAACCATAACGAGGCAGGCAACAATAGAAACAATCTTTTTTACACACATCATATAAGAGAAACTCTTCTTAAGTAGCCTTAAGTCATACTTAGGCAACGAACGTATGCAATGCATGGATAAGATCCCATAATACTACCTATACTATATACTCCCTTTGGTTCTAATACTCATACTTCTTGGTTGGAGACTAGTCGCCCTCTTTAAGCCTTGGAACACTATGAAATACTCCCTTTAGCAAATTCTAGTTCCATAATAACTAGAACCCTACGAATACTTCTTAAGAATGTCTTAGTTCATTATTATCTTGAACACTAGAAGATACTTCGCAAAGCATGTCTTGGTTTATTATTGCTTTGGAAAACTTGCAGAAACATTTTTGAAGTATTTATTAGTTTATTTACTCTTGTTACACTATGAGGTTCCTCTCTAAGTATGTTTTAGTGTAACACCCCGGAAATTCTATGACCTACACTAGAGCCCCATATGATGAACAATGATGACTTAAGACCTAAAACAAAGGTAATTAACTTAGTTAGGAATTATAAAAGCTTAATCTTCAAGGAACATCAATGACGTCCAGAGGCTAGTGAAGGTGATCTAGTGTGCCTTTAGGTCTTGGTAAGGGTTTGAAGGGTCGTATGAGCTCAAACTTTGTAGAAATGCTTAGTGAAAACATTAGAGAATTTTTACAGTCTAACTTGTGAGTACGGCTCC
This sequence comes from Solanum pennellii, assembly GCF_001406875.1. Lineage (NCBI taxonomy): Eukaryota > Viridiplantae > Streptophyta > Magnoliopsida > Solanales > Solanaceae > Solanum > Solanum pennellii. The sequence goes on along the minus strand of NC_028639.1, from coordinate 43,822,191 downwards.
TGAGGACCACCCTAAGGGGCCTCGAGTAGGACCCAAACATTTGACCCAAAAGCTGTCAAAACAGCTTTGCAATCATTGAGTAAAAAAGATGGTCCGTCGATGGACTCACGCTCCATCGTTTGGGCTCGTGAGTCCATACATAGAAAATTAAGACTTGGATCCATTTTGAGGACTCTCTAAATCAAACTACGACTTCCCAGGACGGTCCCTATATAAAACGACGGACAGCTGATTCAGGGACTTGATGGGTGCCTGCAAACTAGTGCAGTACATGGCAAAACCAAGGGTGGTTTTGTAAATTTCACCCTTGGCCAATTAAATGTAGGGTCGGTCTAAATTAGTTATTTTCGGCATATTAAGGGATTTTAACTCATTAAACAAGTCTTCACACTTCATAATCAAAAAACCCCAAAGACTCTCACTTCTCTCTAGTTTCTCTCTACCCAACTCAAACCTCCATTGAAGAAACGTTGGAGCTTCAAGAAAAATAAAAAATTCACCAAGGAATACAACTCAAATTAGTGGCTAATCATCTTTAAGTTATGCTTTATTTCACTATTTGGACTTCTTTCCCCAAGAGGGCCCACCAAAGATTATTTCAAAACTCCCTCAAAACTAGGATTTCTATCTCTACATGGGTCCTATTTGACAAATGAAATTTATGAATCATTTGTTATGAATTATGATCCTTTATTGATGTTGGACTATGTAATGATGGTTAAATACTGTTAATCACTTGACATTTCCTTTTGGACCCTTGTTCGTCCCTAAACTCATAAAACCTTGAAACTTCTTTGGTGAATTGTAGAAGATGATGAGTATATGGTTTGTGTTAAATGATGTTAGATATGTATTTCTTCTTGAATTTACCTTGTTTATATATTGATTATGTATTGGGTAATTGAAGTATGAAGTCCCATAAAGGACAAAAAAGGTATGAATGTTGGTTCTTTCTTGAACTCAGTTATGAAAGATGGATTACTTAGACAGTATAATTCTATATATAATGTGTTGTTGTGGTGTTGATGATAAGTATCACTCATCCTTAAAACTATACGCTTGAATTAGCTAAATATGTAATTATGTTATGGTATGATTGTTATATGATTGAAAAGTAGTTCTCATGATTATAATGAATAGTTAAAGTGACAGGGTTACTCACATTCTAAGGGTTTCTAAAGTGAAATGATTTTTCTCACTTATGATTTCCTATGAGCTATTATGATGAGGTTTTTACATAAGGGTCTAGTATAGGTTAGTGTGAACTTATGTGGTGAACAAATATAGTTACAAAAAGGGAATATATGATTAACACCAAAAGAGCAACTAAATGAGATGGGAGTCTCACGTTTAGGATGTCCGGCTCCTCACATGGGTTTCCTTACGATTAGTAAGTCCAGATTCCCCAAGATATGTGTTGCCTCAGGAGATGGAAACCCCCACGTTTAGTAAGTAAGGTTTCTACCAACAATCTCCTTAACCCTTAACTATGTGCCTACATAAGACTCTATATTAGTGGATCAACCTAAATAGCTATCTATGAAAGGTTACACCTTAGGCAAGTGTTAACCCTCTCTTTTCAATATTGGAGTAGAACACCGGATTCTGATTATTGCAACTTCTTCCTAAATGCTAAAGGTAAATGGACAAAGAAGTGTATGAACTGTTTCTAGAGCTTGCTTAAGGGTATCTACATAGTATGAGGGAGGGTATGGGACTTCTCTCATATATTGCACTTGTGGGATCCTAAGGTATGATTGTAGTAGTGTTCCTCTATGATTATGTTGATTATGACTTGTGTTGTTAAGATATTTATGAAGTATTTTAAAAAAGCATGTTATTATGGAATATCATATTATGAATATTGCATGTAGTGAGTTGCTTAATGTGATACTTAGCTTTTGATGGGGTTATGGGAGTCTATTCTTTTTGTTGCACAAGTATTTCTTGGGTTGCCTACATGTTGGGTTGATATTAAGTTTGTTCGGCTTATAATGCTTACTATATACGCATGTTGGCTTAAATCAATAAAGCATGTTTTTACTAAAATGTCCTTTTATACATGCATTGATGATTTTTATGCATAGAATCCATACTTAGTATGTGTGATGTACTAACCCATATTTTCTTCCTTTTTCCCAAAAAATGTAGGTTCGAGCCGTTGAGGATTTCAAGGCAACTTCTCAAGACACTTGGACTTGCTTCTCCAAGTTGTTGAGTCTTAAAGCCCAACAAAAAAACCATATTCTAGCTTACAAGTTTTTGTAAATTTTGAAAGATGATATTGTACTTTACTAATTCGAGACATTCTCGTTGATGTATGGGCTAAATCCCAAGTTTCTATTTCTTTATGTCTAGATGGAACATTGTGACAAAGTTAGATTATGTTTTCCTTATATGAAGTTAAACGAACTTCAAAAGTAAAATATTAAATTTTGCACACTTTTATTCTATGATACATGCTATGACGTATGCTAAGGGCTTGTATAAGACCTCTTCGAGGTTGAATACGCCGGCAACGACTAAGAGGTACCCTTAGGTCGTTACAAACTTGGTATCAGAGCATAAGGTTTAGAATGATGTAGGATTGACATCACAAACATACAACTCCAAGTAGAGTCTTGTTAATAGGTGTCAAGAGAGCCACACTTATAAATGAGAGGATACAAGATGCTTAGGAACTCTCACTCTTTTTCCATTCTTTAGTCTGCCAAAGAGTATTAACTCTATCTAATACATTATTTTAATCCTTTTGTTGTGCTTATTGGTAATGAATACAAGAAGGAACAGTGCACGAAGGGTCGAGGAGGAGAATGTGAATGAGGCGGTTCCCCTCAAGCTCCTCAAGAACCTCAAATTCCTATTGATGAAGGGACTATATCTAATATTGAGATAAGGGAGGCTATTCATAGCTTTGCTCAAGTGTTAGACACTCACGTTTCTAGGGATACTAGGGTCCAACTGATCCCCAATGCAAAGACTACCGCTTCTAGGATTTGTTATTTCACAAGGATTAATCCCCCTGCCTTCTTTGGCTCTAAAGTGGAGAAGGACCTTCAAGGATTCATTAATGAAGTGCTAAAGGTTCTAGATGACATGGGTTTATCTTCTCAAGAGAAGACGGAACTAGCCCCCTACTAACTCAAACATGTGTCTCAAGTTTGGTATGAGCGATTGAAAGAGGAAAGGCCCGTTGGGGAAGGTTCGATTAGTTAGGCATCATCCAAGATGACATTCCTTTATAGGTTCTTTCCCTTAGAGTAGAGAGAGATAAAAACACAAGAATATTTATCAACGGGGTATTAGTGTGAAAGAGTATAGCCTCAAGTTCACTCAACTATAAAAACATGCTCCCACTATGGTGGCGGATTCTAGGGCTAAGATGAATAAATTTGTTATAGGGATATCTGACCTTGTGGTTAATAAATGTAAGTCGGCTATGTTGATTCATAACATGGAAATCTCTCATCTCATGGTTCGTGCCGAACAGATTTAGGAGAAAAAGCTTAAACAAGTTGTTAAGGAGTTTAAAAGTACAAGGGCCGATGATGGAAATTCTTCCAAAAATAGGTTTGAGGTTCAAGACAAGCCAAGATTCAATAAGAGATTTTCAAACAAGGTCCTAATAATAATCCAAGGGTAAACAAGGGTAAGGTGTCTAACCCCAAGCCTCAATAGGGGAAAAGTGGTGGTTCTTACATGGAGAAGCCTATTTGTGCAAAGTGTGGTAAAAAAACATGAAGGCAAGTGTGTAAGGTCCCCAAAAATGAAATAAGGTAGATAGATCCTAACATGTGTCTAAAAAGAATAAAAACATGCTAATAAAGTGTTCTAGAAATTGTATAATTTATTTGAAGTGGTTTGGAGGTCAAACGTCAAAGAACTTCGAAGACGTTTGAAAGTTTCTCTTTAGATGAGCTAGTGTGTATTTGTATGTTTGATTGTACGTGTTGTTTAAAGTCCAAAAAGAGTAGGGGTGACCCTAGAATCCCAATATACATGTTGAGGGTCGAAAGTTCCGGGTGCGAATCCCCGAGTACCATCCCTAAGGACCCCCGAGGAGGACTGAGACATTAGTCAAGGAGGCTGCCCAAGGCATAATGCAGCAGCAAGATTGGGGACCAACCTCGCGTCGCGCGCCTGGCACTGAGTGTGCCAGTGAGATGCGGGCCCAGAACAAGGTTCACTATCTTGAAAATTATTTTGGGGCAGAATCATAGGCTTCCCCGCAACGCGCAACCACTTCCCATATATGAATGCGTCGTTTTTAAGTCAACCTTTACATTTCTAAAAGTCCCAATAAGTATGGGGGTCTTTTGGTTACTTGGGGAGACGATTATTAACTTTTTTTATGAAATAATTAACCCCTTTCCCAATCCATAACCCCAACACCCAATAAGAAAATCAAAATCCCAAATCTCTCTTTTCTTCCAAATTCTCTTAAACATTCATTGGAGGGAAAACGCAAGGTTCAAGCAAGGGTCTGATTTTCATGGTTTCTTCTCCAATTTCTTGTGGTATTATCATGTAGGAATGTATGGTGATCCTTGATCCTTAGTTATCCATTCATATGATGAGTTCCTTTAAATGTATTTTAAGGAGAATTCGTGATCAAAATTGCTATCTTTCAATCTAGCCATTGGTTCATTGTCAAATTCATTTCAAAAGCATTCTAATGATGAATTTATGATTAATCAATGATTCTAAGATGAATTTCAATCCAATTACATGAAGAACCCATGATCCTCCTAAATTCTCAAATTGTCTTATAATGTGGGTCTTGTGATGTTGCTCCAATGTTGGTTGAATCATGTTGAAATTTTGTTGAAGTGCCAATTATTATTGTTATTCATGTGAGATGAATATAATTTGTGGACGAATGATCCAAGGTGATCATGGTTTGAAGATTTGGGTAAGGTTGACAGATATTCCTCTACTTTCTATAGATGGTGAGGCGGTGTATATAATGTGATCTTGATATTATGATAAATGAATTGTGGATTTTGATTATGTTAGTGTAATTTTATCCACTTCCCTATACTTGAATAATTGATTAATAATGAGGATCTATCAATGACGAGCAAAGCTTGGGTGAGTTGGTGAGATTGCTCTACTTCTCTACTTTTGTATAGAATTGCTAGATGCTTGGCCTTGAATGGCATTGAGTGGTATGAACTACTTATGGTGGTGGTGTTTACCTTATTGTCATTCTATATTTGATGTGATCATGTCTTTGAAGGCAATTGTGTTATAAATGAGTGTTTATGATGATCACACAATCTGAAGTATTATGCCTAGCCACCAATGCTAGTTAATGATTTAGGTTATATTTGTAACACTTAGAAAGTCTAAAACGTGTTCTAGAGCCTAATATTGGTGAAAAAAGGATTAAACACTGTTTTAAGATCAATATTAATGTATAAATGTTATTTAGGAAGTTTAGGAATCAAAACGCCAAGGAACGTCCATGACGTCCGGAAACTAGTCCGATAGGGTGCTAGTGTGCCTTAGCCTATTTGACTAAGTTTTACGACTCAGAAATTGATGAATTTTGGTGTAACGGTGTCTGAGACATATTATATTTTATTCGTAGAAACCTTCTGGAATGACTCCCCGCAGACCAACAAAGGGCCCTTGAGGAGGACCCTTGCATTTTGGGGTCAAAGGCTGCCCAAGGCAGTGTCCACCAACGGATGCAACCAACGATTCGTCATCCAATCAAAGCGGTGTGGATTGCTTCCATCGATGGATAATTAACCAAATCCTTGGATGAATTTTTTGACAAGTATTAGAACAAAAAGATGAGTGTGCAGCACGTAAGTTAACAGTGGCCGTCGTTTGACAAACGGACCGCTTGTCGTGGTCTCGTCAGTCAAGGGACTGATTTGCTGCATGTTTTTAAATTGGTTAAATTAATTAATTACGTGTTAATTTAATTATTTATGGGTTTAGGGAGGTCTAATTATGTTTTTTAACCACCAATATAAAGATCCTAAGCTAATTAAACTAACCTAAGCCCTCATAATTCCCAAACCCAAATTCTCTTCCTTCTCTTTCTTTCTCTCTCCCAAGTTGAAGAACACCATAGAAGACATGGTCAAGGTGGTATGTAGGGCTGAAAGAACTAAATTTTCTCCATCAATCTTCATCAAATACTAATGTTTGGGATTCCTTTCACCTTTGGGACTTCTTTCCACAAAGGGTTCAATCAAACCGATTTCAAAAGTATTAAATTTAAGTGGCTCTTAACAAATCTCAAAATTGATCTTGTGAATTACTTTATTTATGATTTATTTTGGATATTATGAATAGATTAACATGTACTATAACTCAATTATATTATTTCATGATGGATTGGTCTAGATTTTAGAAGATGACATATTCCCCTTGACCCTAGGTTGTGATCTTGATGTCAATTGTGTAGTGTTTGTTCAATTGACTTTGTTATTGGTTGTAATACTATACAATGATGTTATTGTAAAAGTTATTAATAAATTAAGATGAATTAACACTACTAGAAATTAGGCCTACGACAACAGTTTTGTATGTGTTGCAATAGGACAACAAACTGTTGCCATAGAGCTACAGCAAAGTATTATGAACCGTCTCATCTGCTCCCATTACAAAAGCTCTATTGTAACAGTTAGTGTAACGGTTTTAAAAACTGTTGCTATTGGGCCCTCAATTGCAATGGTTTCCGTCGATCTATAAACACTATAATATTACAACAATTGTAACCGTTAAGAATTGTTGCATTAGGGGTTGTGGTAACTGTTAGATAGCGTTGCAGTAGAGTCCATTGCATTAGCTTCTTCATATTTGTAACACTGTTTTAAATAATATGGCAACAGTTGTTATTTATATTGCAACAGTTTTATTTTCTATTGTAACCAATCTATATGAATATATTGATTTCCCCAAACCCAAAATAAACAATTTATAAAAAAGTTCTGTAAATCAAATCACGAAAGGAAACGACTAATTATATATAGTGGAATCATATATATATAATTAAAAATATCCTAGTCACAATATCCATAAAGGTAAAATATACCAAAACCAAAGAGTGTTTGTACTTCCATACTAATAGATATTAAAACAAAGTAGTGTTGCTTAACAAAAGACTCAAAATGTCAAGAAACAAAAGAGAATTGTTCTAAATTAATAAGATTCTAATGCTTTCATCATCCTCTTGCTTAAAAAATTTAAGTATCAAATATATCAAGTAAGGTCTTCATCACTACTGCTTTCATCCTCCTCCTCCTGGTTATCTTCTCCACCTATAAAAGACCATAATTAAAAGCTTATTAAGGGACAAAACAAAGGACCAACGTATACCGAACAATTTCCAGGGGAAAAAAATTTAACAGCAAGGGACAAAAGTTAACACGGTAACACTGTAATTTACATTAATACTATCATTCTTCAACAAAACAATATAATAACATAAAAATGATCTAAAGAAAATTGAAGAATATGATAAGAGTAAGTGTAAGGCTTTTGATGGGAGGGAATAAAATTAAAGTACTCAATTTCATTGCTTAAAGAACATGAGCTGGAAGCAATGTTTCTAATATACATTGAAAAACTCAAGAATCTCATAAGACTCATCAGTAATAAATTTCAATAAAATGGAAAGAAAAAAGATATCTTGATCAGTTCTTGAAGTAGAAAGGATTTGGTCAATTAATACTCTCTTTTATACAAAGGATTTGGTCCCAACAGAAGAAAATGTATAAGTTTAGTACATGAAGTAGAAATCATTGAAAGGACTTCAAGATCCATAACCACCTTCTCATATTCATCACATTTTGATCAAACATTAAAATGAAAGAAGAAAGAAAACTCAAAGGGAAATCCAAATATGAAAACTCCACTTAACAGATAAACAAATGCATGTTACCGCTTATAACTGAAGAAAAGAAAGTAAGAAACTACTACCACGAAAAAAGTAACAAAGGACAACTCAATGAACCTACATGAAGCTCCAATTCCTGTACTATACTTGGAAATGGATCCTAGACTAAAAAATGCATCATAAATCACACACACACAGCAAGCACACAAGTTATAACTTTCAAGAATATCGTAAAGAACATCATACACACTTTCAGCAAAAGCAACTATTTTGGATCTAGATTCTAAAGTCGTAGAAACAAACCACTACTTTAATTCATGCCACACTTGTGCTAGTCCAGAAACAATATTGATACATAGACAGAGGCAACACATTCAAACAATCACACAAACAATCCATAAACAGCATTGATACAAAGACATATATTACAGCACATTCAAACAGTCGCAGAAATAGTCGAGAAACAACTTTCATACATTGACATAGGCAACACATTCAAACAGTCGCAGAAATAGTCTAGAAATAACATTGATACATAGACATAGGAAGCATATTCATATAGTCGTAGAAATAGTCCAGAACAACATCAATATATAGACATAGGCAACACATTCAAGCCAAGCTACTGTGGAAGTGAAAAAGAAGAAAAACAATAACTTTGATACCTTGATTGTTTTTTCTAGAAGATTGATGATTTAACGGTTGCATATCTTCTTGTGGTGATTGAGCACCCAATGAGGACAATGTGGCAGCATTTAATTGAAGTCCTGCTTACATGCGCTTAAGTCGTCCAAGAATGTCTTTTGTAACTTCTTGGTGTATATCTTTTTTTTGTTGTTCTATTTTTTCAAACATTTTTTGATGCATCCTCTCTTCCAATTCCTCCATTTTATCCATCCTCTCATCATTAGAATTGAACAAGGTTCCGAAAGCGCTTTCCGTTTCAAAGTAGTTTTGTAACTCCTCGTCCATACAATCTCAGGCTCCCCTGGTGTTCCCTTCCCATGATTGTTTTAAAAGCATCAAATGATTTATCGTCATATTCTCTGTGTTGACCTTCCAGTTTCCCCATTTCAGCCTGCAAATCAAAGTCAAAAAAATCATATATTTAAGAACAAATAATTTATCTTAACAAAATGGAGTTGAGTAGAATTTTGAAGGCCATTAAGGCTAACTTCAAGAGAACAGGAAGAAGTCGTGTGGTGGTATCATGGGCTCTAAGTCACACGCCAGAACCAAGGCCGAGGAAAGAGTTCTTGCCAAGGAAGCTGCCCAGAGATTGAACTAGGAGCTTGTTGTGATACTATACACTGCAATTTCATTAGTGAGATTCTCTGCAAAGTTTTGTTTTTGGTTCACAATGTTAAAGATGTTAGTTTGACAAGTACTCCTTTATGTTTTCCTTGACAATGCCATATCAGGCATTTTTGTTAGATATTTAGTTGATTTGATTTTTTATTGCACCAAATTCCGCAGTTATTGAGATTATTACTACACTACACTAAAGAAACATCCAAATACTAAAGACAAGAGAAGAGATTCAAGAACAAAAACTCAAAAATTCAAATGAAGTTTCTTCATCTATGACCTTGAAACTTTCAGAACAGAACCTTTAGTTTTTGAAGAAAAGAACATAATAATTTCTCATATTTCACAATCAAACCTTCATTCCTAAATTTCCTTCGATTTCACAACAATTTCTAGTGAGAATAGTAGCCAAACTCAGTCTGTCTCTATAATTATCCAAATCTTATAATTGAATTAAATACCAAACAAAAACAGTAGCACTACTCATACTCAAAAAATTACAACTTGAAATCCAATAAATTAGAGACCCTAAGTTCAACTTGAATAACTCATGGACAAGAATACAACATCAATTTCAAGTTAAATAGGTCTAGAACAGTGAATTTCACCATAAATCCAACAAAACATTAAACCCACAATACCTACAACTTAATGAAAAAAACCCACAAAAAGAGAAATACTTCACATACACTAACCACACCCAAATATTTCAGATAAAAGAAGAGATTCAAGAAGAAAACCTCAAAAGTTCAAACTTATAGTTTCTTTAGCTGTAACCTCAAAGATTGAAGAAGAGAACCTCCACGAGTTGAAGAAGAAAACCTCCATTATCTTAGATTTTACAAGAAAACATAGAACCATCCATTTCATTAGATTTCAGAGATGGTATAAAGAGAGAGGCGAGTTCAGATTCGAAGAAAAAATGGGTTTATGTCTTCCCTAAAATCAGAGATATGAAGAACAACTTACCATCTTCCATCATTCCACTTCTACTAAGCTCCCCAACTTCAATCTTCCATCGTCCTTCTTCTACTAAGCTCCTGTACGTTTTCTTCTTCTGCTAAGCTCCGGTAATTATATCAAAGAGAAAGAGAAGAGAGGAAGAGAAATTAGGAAAGGAGCTTGTACGTTCTGCTAGCTTGTGGAAATGTTTGTCTAATGCTATCGATAAAGAGAACTAATTTTACTTAAAAAATTTATTAATAATAAAATACAATGAAATGTTTTAGCGGGGTCAGCGAAAATAATAAAGGGAAATTATGGACGGATGTAATATAGAATTGTTCCAATAGAGTAATATTCATAATAAATGTTGCCATAGATTACTTTATGGCAATGATAATTGTAACTGTTGCAACATACAGGGTCTATTGCAATGGTTTTTACACAATGGTAATGGATTTATTACTTAGTCGTAGCAATAATATCTAATCCTTTTGGCAACAGCTCAAACTGTTGCAATACACCATCTATAGTAACGGTGGCTTAAGTGTTGCTAAAAAATCCGTTGACATAGGCCTAATTTCTAGTAGCGATTGTATTCCTATTATACTAGATCTTGAGTAATTTATCAAGATTATGACTTTGACCTAAGTCTTTTTTCTTAAGGTATGAACTAGTGATGGATTGCGATGTAGTGATTCAGTTTGCTTTGTTATCATGTTGGTTATTGTTGTTTGATGATATTACACCCTTATTTGTTTGAGTTAAGGGTTGATGGTAAGACCTTGTTGATGGCATTGTAAATGAAATTGAGTATGTCTTGTGATCCCTATTCTTTACTTCAATTATGGTTACTTGTGATTAAGTGATGATGTTGTATTGAAGTATACCTTATATTAGTATTGATAGAGTTGGGATAATGTTGAATTAAAGTGTCTTGAATATTGTTTTGTGAGGTGTTGGCTAAGATGTAAATGTTATAAGGATGGTGATAACTTAACAATTTGCCTAATCATGATGTGATTATGTAAATGTGCTAACCTCACTTATATGAATTGTAATGAAAGGATTATACTCATGCAATTCTTACTGAGCTATAATTATGATGTTTATACAAGGGATAGACCCTATGACCTACATTAAGATATGATGACTAATAAAGGTATTAAAATATTTCAAAAGGGATTGTAGCTTAGCACCGAGTGAACTAGAGTGAGGAGTGTCCCTTCCCACATAGGGAAGGTAGTATCACTAATATACTATTGAGATTGGAGACTACAATTCATTTAGAATAAAAAGGGTCCCAACTATATCCCCAAGTTCTTAAACTATGTTTCTTCCGAAGGAATACTAGCTAGTGGATCCACGTAGTTGCTATGTTCATGTTTTAGTACTACCTTGGCAAGTAGTCCGCCTTCCTTCTATGTAGGATTCCATGACACAGGATTCCACATTAGCTCATATGTTCTATATTGGTTAAGGCAAGATGTTCCAGAAATTAAAATAAAGTAATAAAATAGACTCTAGCTAAGATAACTGAAAAGGTGTGACTTAGTCTAGGTAGGGGTATGGGACTCTACCTATACATTGCACTAGTTGGTCTTAAGGGAAGTCTTAGAAAGATATTCTGATATATGTATATAAGTATAAACGTAAATGAGATGTATATGATGATCTTAAATGTTAATGATACCAAATCATATTCGCTTCACTTATAAATATGTAGTTGATCTCTATTGCTAAAGTATGATGATATGTACTTTTAATGATACTATGGGTGTTGTTGAGTTTACTTGATTGAGCAAGGGTATGGAGCTTTGATTAGATATTGCACTTGTTGACTTAATGAGGGTTCATGGGTAATTGTCTTGCTTTGGTTATGTTGTAATGAACTCTTATTCATGTTGTGGCTATTTTAACTTGATTATAGTGTTGCCTTGACTATGTGTTCAATTATGTGATATGCATGTTGACTTGACTAGACTTAATATTGTTGGTCTTGTGATGTACATGCTTTTGATTTAATGAATATGTTTTTTTTATTGGCAAGGTCTTCTTGATTGTGCATAAAGATTTTTCAAAGTAAATAGCATACTTTAATAAACCGTCCCTTTTTAGCATGATTTCGTGTTGTGTGTGCATATGGTCTCATACTTAGTACAAGGGGTGTACTAATCCTATTTTCTCCCTTTTTCCCCAACATCTTACGTTTTGGTCGTTGAAGGGCTTTGAAACAACTTTGAAGGAAGACTTGGAATTCTCATTCATTCAAGTTAGGTAGGTCCTCACTTTCCGAGGGCAATGCCACTATCAAGCTTTATGATGTTGTTCTTGATACAAGACTTCTAGTTCTTTCCTTTCATTTCAATAGTAATATTCTATAGCCTATATGTGGTTTTATTATGTTGATGTATGGGATATGCCAATTGATATACTTTTATTTCATATGGTTATGAGATATCCGTTTAACATTATGTTGGGTTTCTTATATTTATATGTGTAATAAAACTAGAAGACTAAGTAATCTTCATATACGAAGAGTCTATGTATGCTCGCTATAACTGTATTATGTGTATGGTAGAGGTCTATGTAAACCTCAAAATAGATATAGAATTTTTTTAAATTTTACGCAAATTTTTACCTATGATTGTAATAATGTAAGCTAAGAGGCTAGTCCTAGTCCTCAAAGAGGACGACGATGCCAGTTACGTCTAGGGGGTTCTTCCCGAATGTAATAATATTGATGATTCTATCTATATGTAAATGAAGATGTTTTGGTTAGGGGTCTATACGTTTGACATTGTTGAAGTCTATTGGTGATTGGTTACTCTTGTGTAGCATTACCACTACCTATGAACCTCTACATGAATTTGTGGTCTTGATCATGATTAGGAGTCTTAGATTAAAGTAATGAAGATGTCTTGTCTCCTATGTTGTAATGTGGTTGTGTGCGGTCTAAAGTTCCTATTACTCTATATAAGATTTGTCTTTGGTTTAGGGAACTTGAATTTGCATTGTGGTGTAAGAGGGTGGCTACGTCATTGTGTTGTTGATAGCCATTGTATGATCATGTTGACCAATGTACACACACTTACACCTCATACATGTCTACAAAAAGAATAGGTTCATGGCGTCTAATGAAAGGGTATTCTCATATGCACTTGTGTCGAATACTATACATTTATAGTGTATGTCTATGAAACATGATATGTATCCCCCTAAATAGAATGACTTTATAGGTGTACTAGTATGGACAAGCGTATGTGACCCTGTCTATGCATTATACATGTGTGCCTTGATAGGAAAGTCCTAGGTTGTTAACTCAGTACATTAATATGAATGCATGATTAAGCTATGAACATGTCTTATGCATGAACGAAATGAAGTATGCATATATGTGGTCTAAGGGTGTTTATGTGAAAGGTTTGCTCAAATATATGTACACGCACGCACATGAAACTTATCCATTGTGCATATATTATAATCTAGTCAATGGTGGGGCTCTTGAAAGGTGTTCTCAAGGTTATCTTAAACTAGATGGTGCTTGAATATTCTATGTCCATGTGAAAAGTCTTCCCACATAAATTAGGTATATGAACTCTCATCTATGACCTATGACCAAAGCATATGGGGAGTAAATCTCCTAAAGCCTACTTTTATAAAGTAATTAATAATAATGGCTTTTAAATAAAGGTAACTTAGATTAGCACGGAGAGAACTTGAAGATGAGGGTTACCATTCCTAATGTTGGAAGGCTTGTTCACCAAATTCCTAATAAGGTGGATAACTACGATGCCTCATTTGGTATAAAGAGGGTTTCCATATAGGCCTTCTAGTTCCTTTAACTATGTTTTCCCCATAAGATCTAGCAAGTGATATCACCTAATATGATAGCATGATGTTAATGTTCTACTTTTGCAAGGTAGAGCACCTTCCTTTGGTGCAAGGTTCTACAACACCAAATTCCATGTTTAGCACCCATATTCTTAGTGTTGGTTAAGGCTATAGCTTCCCTGATGTAAAAGGGATAATGGAAGTAAAGAAATGGTCCCTAACTATGATAACCTTAGGGATGTTGCTGAGAGTAGGTGAAGGGTATGGGAATTTACCTATACATTGCACAAGTAGCTCTTGAAGGGAGTTCTAGAAAGGATTTCTATATGTATATGTATATGTATATCTCTCTTATGCATGACATCATGGTATTAACCTACTTGTTATGATTATATGCATAGTATGAGTCTATGGTGTATATTGGATATTATGAACAGATTAACATGTATTACAACTCAATTATATTATTTCTTGATGGATTGGTCTAGATTTTAGAAGATTACCTATTCCCCTTAACCCTTGGTTGTGATCTTGATGTGAATTGTGTAATGTTTGTTCAATTGAATTGGTTATTGGTTGAATTACTATCCAATGATGTTATTGTAAAAATTATGAATATATTAAGATTAATTCACTGCTAGAATTTAGGCCTACGACAACAGTTTCGTATGTGTTGCAATAGGACAACAAACTGATGCCATAGAGGTACAACAATGTTTTGTAAACCATCTCATTTGCTCGCATTACTATATCTCTATTGCAACAGGTAGTGTAACGGTTTTCAAAATTTTTGCTATTGGGGCCTCTATTGCAACAGTTTTCCGTCGATATGTAGACATTGTAATGTTGCAACAATTGTAACCGTTAAGAACTGTTTCATTAGGGGCTGTGGTAACTGTTAGATAGCGTTGCAGTAGAGTCTGTTGCAATAGCTTCTTCATATTGGTAACACTTTTTAAAATAATATGGCAACAGTTGTTAATGATATTGCAACAGTTTTATTTTCTATTCTAACCAATCTATATGAATATACTGATTTCCCCAAACACGAAATCAACAATTTATAAAAAAAGTTCTGTAAATCAAATCACGAAAGGAAATGACTAATTATATATAGTAAAATAATATATATATATATAATTCAAAATATCCTATCACACTATCCATAAAGGTAAAATATAAAAAAAAACAAAAGAGTGTTTGTACTTCCATACTAATAGATATTAAAAAAAAAGTAGTGTTGCCTAACAAAAGACTCAAAATGTCAAGAAACAAAAGAGAATTGATCTAAATTAATAAGATTATAATGCTTTCATCATCCTCCTGCTTAACAAAATTAAGTCTCAAATATATCAAGTAAGGTCTTCATCACTACTGCTTTCATCCTCCTCCTGCTTGTTATCTTCTCCACCTATAAAAGACCATAATTAAAAGTTTATTAAGGGACAAAACAAAGGACCAAAGTATACCAAACATTTCCAGGGGAAGAAAATTTAACAGCAAGGGACAAGAGTTAACACTGTAACACTGGAATTTACATTGATACTATCATTCTTCAATAATAACATAAAAATGATCTCACGAAAACTGAAGAATATGATAAGAGTAAGTGTAAGGCTTTTGATGGGAGGGAATAAAATTGAAGTACTCAATATAAGACTCATCAGTAATAAATTTCAATAAAATGGAAAGAAAAAAGATATCTTGATCAGTTCTTGAAGTAGAAAGGATTTGGTCATTTAATACTCTCTTTTATACAAAGGATTTGGTCCCAATAGAAGAAAATGTATGAGTTTAGTACATTAAGTAGAAATCGTTGAAAGGACTTCAAGATCCATAACCACCTTCTCATATTGATCACATTTTGATCAAACATTAAAATGAAATAAGAAAGAAAAGTCAAATGGATATCAAAATATGAAAATTCCTCTTAATAGATAAACAAATGCATGTTACCACTTATAACTAATGTCAAGAAAGAAAGAAACTACTACCATGAAAAAAGTAACAAAAGACAACATAATGAACCTACGTGAAGTTCCAATTCCTGTACTATACTTGGAAATGGATCCTAGACTAAAAAATGCATCATAAATCACACACACACAGCAAGCACACAAGTTATAACTTTCTAGAACATCGTACAAAACATCATACACACTTTCAGCAAAAGCAACTGTTTTCGATCCAGATTTTAAAGTCGCAGAAATAGTCCAATACTTTAATTCATGCCACACTTGTGCTAGTCCAGAAAAGATATTGATACATAGAAAGAGGCAGAATATTCAAATGCAACACTTGTGCTAGTCCAAAAAAGATAATGATACATAGACAGAGACAGCACATTCAAACAATCGCACAAACAATCCAGAAAAAACATTGATACAGAGACATATATTGCAACGCATTCAAACAGTCGCAGAAATACTCGAGATACAACTTTCATACATAGACATAGGCAACACATTCAAACAGTCGCAGAAATTGTCCAAAACAACATTGATACATAGAAAGAGGAAGCACAATCAGATAGTCATAGAAATAGTCCAGAAACAACATCAAGATATAGACATAGGCAGTACATTCAAGCCAAGCTACTGTGGATGTGAAGAAGACAAAAAACAATTACTTTCATACCTTGATTGTTTTTGCTAGAAGATTGATGATTTAACGGTTGCATATCTTCTTGTGGTGATTGAGCACCCAATGAGTCCAATGTGGCATCATTTAATTGAAGTCCTGTGTACATACACTTAAGTTGTCCAAGAATATCATGGTGTAACTTCTTGGTGTGTAGCTTCTTTTTGTTGTTATAATTTTTCTAACATCCTTTGATGCATCCTCTCTTCCAATTCCTCCTTTTTTTTCTATCCTCTTATCATTGTAATTGAACAAGGTTCCAAAAGCGCTTTCCGTTTCAAAGTAGTTTTTGTAACTCCTTGTCCATAAAATCTCAAGCTCCCTGGGTGTTCCTTTCCCATGACTGTTGTAAAAGCATCAAATGATTGATCGTCATCTTCTCTCGGTTGACTTTGTAGTTTCTCCATTTCAGCTTGCAAATCAAATTCAAAAAAATCATGTATTTAAGAACAAATAATGTATCTTAACAAAATGGAGTTGAGCAGAATTTTGAAGGCCATTAAGGGTAACTTCAAGAGAACAGGAGGAAGTCGTGTGGTGGTATCATGGGCTCTAAGTCACAGGACAGAACCAAGGCCGAGGAAAGAGTTCTTGCCAACGAAGATGCCCAGAGATTGAACTAGGAGCTTGTGATACTATACACTGCAATTTTACTAGTGATATTCTCTGCAAAGTTTTGTATTTGGTTCAAAATGTTAAAGATGTTAGTTTGAAAAGTACCCCTTTATGTTTGCCTTGACAATGCCATATCAGGCATTTTGGTTAGATATTTAGTTGATTTGATTTTTATGGAACCAAATTCCGCAACAATTCAGATTATTACTACACTAAACTAAAAAAAACATCCAAATACTAAAGACAAAAGAAAAGATTTAAGAACAAAACCTCAAAAGATCAAATGAAGTTTCTTCAACTATAACCACAAAAAATTCAGAACAAAACCGTCAGTTGTTGAAGAAAAGAACATAAAAATTTCTCATATTTCACAATCAATCCTTCAGCCCTCTATTTCATTCGATTTCACAAAAATTTCTAGTGAGAATAGTAGCCAAGCTCAATCTGTCTCTATAATTATCAAACTCTGATAATTGAATTAAATACCCAACAAAAATAGTAGCACTATTCATACTCAAAAAATTACAACTTGAAATCCAATAAATTAGAGACCCTAAGTTCAACTTGAATAACTCATGGACAAGAAATACAACATCAATTTCAAGTTAAATAGGTCTAGAACAGTGAATTTCACCATAAATCCAACAAAACATTAAACCCACAATACCAACAACTTAATGAAAAAAACCCACAAAAAGAGAAATACTTCACATACACTAACCACACCTAAATATTTAAGATAAAAGATGAGATTCAAGAAGAAAACCTCAAAAGTTCAAACTTATAGTTTCTTTAGCTGTAACCTCAAAGATTGAAGAAGAGAAGCTCCGCGAGTTGAAGAAGAAAACCTCCATTATCTTAGATTTTACAAGAAAACATAGAGCCATCCATTTCATTATATTTCATAGATGGTTTAAAGAGATAAAAGAGTTCGGATTCGAAGAAAAAAAATGGGTTAATGTCTGTCCTAAAATCAGAGATATGAAGAACAACTTACCACCTTCCATCGTTCCACTTCTACTAAGCTCCCCAACTTCAATCTTCCATCGTATTCTTCTGCTAAGATCCTGTACGTTTTCTTCTTCTGCTAAGATCCTGTAACTAGATCAATGAAAAAGAGAAGAGAGGAAGAGAAATTAGGAAAGGAGCTTGTACGTTCTGCTAATTTGTGGAAATGTTTGTGTAATTTCTATCGATAAAGACAAATAATTTTACTTTAAGAAATTGATTGATAATAAAATAAAATGAAAAGTTTTGGCGCGTTCTGCGAAAATAATAGAGGGAAATTATGGACGGATGAAATATAGAATTGTTCCAATAGAGTAATATTCACAATAAATGTTGCCATAGATTACTTTATGGAAACGATAATAGTATATGTTGCAATATAGAGGGTCTATTGCAACGGTTTTTACACAATGGTAACGGATTTATTACTTAGTCGTTGCAATAATATCTAATCCTTTTGGAAACAGCTCAAACCATTGCAATAGACCATCTATAGTAACGGTGTCTTAAGTGTTGCTAAAAAATCCATTGTCGTAGGCCTAATTTCTAGTAGTGTTGTAGTCCTATCATGCAAGATCTTGAGTAATTTATCTAGATTATGACTTTGACCTAAGTCTTTTTTCTTAAGGTATGAACTAGTGATGGATTACAATGTAGTGATTCAGTTGGCTTTGTTACCATGTTGGTTATTTGTTTGATGATATTACACCCTTCTTTGTTTGAGTTAAGGTTTGATGGTAACACCTTGTTGATGGCATTATAAATGATATTGAGTAAGTCTTGTGATCCCTATTCTTTACTTCAATTATGGTTACTTGTGATTAAGTGATGATGTTGTATTGTAGTATGTCTTATATTAGAATTGATAGGGTTGGGATAATGTTTAGTTGAAATGTCTTGAATATTGTTTTGAGAGGGGTTGGCTAAGATGTAAATGTTATAAGGATGGTGATAACTTACCATTGTGCCTTATCATAATGTGATTATGTAAATGTACTAACCTCACTTGTATGAATTGTAATGAAAGAACTATACTCATGCAATTCTTATTGAGCTATAATTATGATGTTTATACAAGGGATAGACCCTATGACCTACATTAATACATGATGACTAATAAAGTTATTAAAAATATTTCAAAAGGGACTATAGCTTAGCACCGAGTGAACTAGAGTGATGAGTGTCCCTTCCCACATAGGGAAGGTAGTATCACTAATATACTATTGATATTGGAGACTACAATGCATTTAGCATAAAGAGGGTCCCAATTATATCTCCAAGTTCTTAAACTATATTTCCCCCGTAGGAATACTAGCTAGTGGATCCACGTAGTTGCTATGTTCATGTTTTAGTACTACCTTGGCAAGTAGTCCGCCTTCTTTTAATGTAGGATTCCATGACACCGGATTCCAGATTATCTCATATGTTCTATATCGGTTAAGGCAAGATGTTCCCGAAATTAAAATAAGGTAATAAAGTAGACTCTAGCTAAGATAACTGGAAAAGTGTGAATTAGTATAGATAGGGGTATGGGACTCTTCCTATACATTGCACTAGTTGGTCTTAAGGGAAGTCTTATAAAGATTTTCTTATTTATATGTATATGAGTATGAATGTAAATGAGATGTATATGATGATCTTATATGTTAATGATACTAAATCATATTCGCTTCACTTGTAAATATGTAGTTGATCTCTATTGCTAAAGTATGATGATATATACTTTTAATGATACACTATGTGAAGTTGGACATTGACTATGGGTCTTGTTGAGTTTACTTGATTGAGCAAGGGTATGGAGCTTTGCTTAGTTATTGCACTTGTTGACTTAATGAGGGTTCATGGGTAATAGTCATGCTTTGGTTATGTTGTAATGAACTCTTATTAATGTTTCTGGCTATTATAACTTCATGATAGAGTTGGCTTGACTATCTGTTCAATTATGTGATATGCATGTTGACTTCACTAGACTTTGTATTGTAGGTCTTATGATGTACATGCCTTTGATTTGATGAATATTTCTTATTTATTGCTAAGGTATTCTTGATTGTGCATAAGGATTTTTTCAAAGTAAGTTGCATTCTTTAATAAACCGTCCCTTTTAAGCATGATTTAATGTTGTGTGTGCATATGGTCTCATACTTAGTACAAGGGGTGTACTAACCCTAGTTTCTCCCTTTTTCCTTTACATTTTACGTTTTGGTCGTTAAGGGCTTTGAAACGACTTTGAAGGAAGACTTGGAATTCTTATTCATTCAAGTTAGGTAGATCCTCGCTTTCCGAGGGAAATGCCACTATCAAGCTTTATGATGTTGTTCTTGTTACAAGACTTCTAGTTCTTTCCTTTTCAATTGAATAGTAATATTCTATATCCTATATGTGGCTTTATTACGTTCATGTATGGGATATGCCAATTGATATACTCTTATTTCATATGGTTATGAGATATCCGTTTAAGTATATGTTGAGTTTCATGTATTTATATGTGTAATAAAAGTAGAAGACTAAGTAATCTTCATATACGAAGAGTCTATGTATACTCGATATAACTATATTATGTGTGTGGTAGAGGTCTATGTAAACCTGAAGATAGATATATAAATTTTATAAATTTTCTGCAAATTTCAACCTATGAAAGTAATGATGTAACCTAAGAGGCTAGTCTTAGTCCTCAAAGAGGACGACGTTGCCGGTTACGTCGAGGGGGTGCTTCCCAAATGTAATAATATCGATGATTCTATCTATATGTGAATGAAGATGTTTTGGTTAGGGGTCTATACGTTTGACATTGTTGAGGTCTATTGGTGATTGGTTACTCTTGTGTAGCATAACCACTACCTATGAACATCTACATGAATTTGTGGTCTTGACCATGATTAGGAGTCTTAGATTAAAGTAATGAAATTGTCTTGTCTCCTATGTTGTAATGTGTTTGTGTGTGGTCTATAGTTCCTATAACTCTATATATGAGTTGTCTTTGGTTTAGGGAACTTTAATGGGCATTGTGGTTTAACAGGGTGGCTACGCCATTGTGTTGTTGATAGCCATTGATGTTGACCAATGTACACACACTTATACCTTATACATGTCTACAATAAGTATAGGTTCATGGCGTCTAATAAAAGGGTATTCTCATATTCACTTGTGTCTACTGCTATGCATTTATAGTGTATGTCTATGAAACCTGATATGTATCCCTTAACTAGTATGACTTTATTGGTGTACTTGTATGGACAAGCGTATGGGACCTTGTCTATGCATTATACATGTGTTCCTTGATAGGAAATTCCTAGGTTGTGATCTCAATACATGAATATGAATGCATGATTAAGCTATGAACATATCTTATGCATGAATATGCATATGTGTGGTCTAAGGGTGTTTATGTGAAAGGTTTGCTCACATATATATACCCGCACGCACATGAAACATATCCATTATGCATATATGATAATCTAGTCAATAGAGGGGACCTTGAAAGGTGTTCTCAAGGTTATCTTAAACTAGATGGTGCTTGATTATTCTATGTCCATGTGAAAAGTCCTCTCTCATGAATTAGGTTGATGAACTCTAATCTATGACCTATGAGCTAAGCATATGGGGAGTAAATCTCCTAAAGCCTACTTTTATAAAGTAATTAATAATAATGGCTTTTCAATAAAGGTAACTTAGCTTAGCACGGAGAAAACTTGAAGATGAGAGTTGCCCTTCCCAATGTTGGAGGGCTTGTTCACCAAATTCCTTATAAGGTGGATAACTACAAGGCCCTATTTGGTATAAAGAGGGTTTCCATATAGGCCTTCTAGTTCCTTAAACTATGTTTGCCCCATAGGATCTAGCAAGTGATATCACCTAATATGCTCTCATGATGTTAATGTTCTAATTTTGCAAGGTAGAGCACCTTCCCTTGGTGTAAGGTTCTAAAACACCAAATTCCATGTTTAGCACCCATATTCTTAGTGTCGGTTAAGTCTATAGCTTCCCTGATCTAAAAGAGATAATGGAAGTAAAGAAATGGTCCCTATCTAGGATAACCTTAGGAATGTTTCTTAGAGTAAATTTACCAATGCAATGCACATGACATCATGGCATTAACCTATTTGTTATGATAATATGCATAGTATGAGTCTGTGGTGTCTATTTGATGTGGTCTCACTTTATATGCATGAAGTTTGACTTTTTGATTATACGATGATGGTCTTGCTTGTTAGGCTTGTAGTTCATTAAAGTTGTCATGTTAATGTATGAGGTACATGATGATGGTTGTTGTCTCTTTGTAGGTTAACTTAGTATGTATGAGGTTATGGGGCTTCACATGTACATTGCACTAGTATGCTTAGATTGGGATTGTGAGAAAGGTCTTATATTAACCTTATGAAGTGAAGTCCAGGCATGCTATTGTTGATTTTTACTTCTTATGAGGTTATTGTTAGTGTTGACTTGTATGTAGTCTTCAATTGAGTATTATATTTGGTTCATGAAACATATTGGTTAATATGTGAAGTAGGTGTCTTAGGATACTCTATCTTCCTATGAATTCCTATGTTTAAGTAAAAGAAGGTTGGGTGAATGTCTACCTTGGTGGCCTTAAGCTGATTCATTAGTGTGGATAGTGGAATGAGACACTATTCATGTAATGCACCAACTATTACTAGAGGGTTGCTTGGGGGTAAGTGAAGTAAGATAAAAGATAAGATAATGTTATGAATAGTGTATATGCCTATATGAAGTGTGTTAATTGTATTGTGTAATCATGTCAATGTTATGAAGATTCTTTCAAAAGGCATGTTGCATGATTTCAAAGAAAAATGTCCTCTTTAAATGCATGGTTGTCATACTTAGTGCATTCTTGTACTAACATCATTCTTCTTCATCTTTTTACACAAAGTGTAGGTGGTGGTGACTAGAGGATTTCTCTTAAAGTGAGGACGCTGATTGTTACCCCCAGTTTAAGGAAAATGATCCTTATGTTTCAAGGAAATCCTATATTATGTTTCATTCAAAGTATATGCAATAGATTAGATATTATGTTATAATTATAAGGGTTGTGTACCTATTCTATTCTATTCTATTATATTATATTATATTCTATTCTATGATACGATTTGATATGTTGAGTATAAGATGGCAAAATAGACTAAGAGTCTAACTATCTGTTATGATTTATATTTTATCTATATATGAAGTGATGTTTCTAGCATATGATGTGCTATGAAAAGATTTAAATTTTCCGGATAAATTTATCTATAACAATGAGATGACTAATAAATATGGGATTGTATTAGAGCATGGGGTTATAAAAAGTGGTGTTAGGGTCCAAAGTCTCAGATTGCCATGTCAGTAGAGTCTCGATACTCGGTGGTGAATCGCGACACATGTATGTACGAGAATCTATAGGACGATAGAGTTTCCCTTCTTTATTATTATCATGTCTTTCTATAGAACTTAACTCTATATGATCTCTCTCTTATGTTTCCTTGTCCGGTGGTCTCTTAGATGTGATTGCTTGGATGAGATGGTATCTCTTTGTTCTAGGGAGAAAAGGTGAGTTTTGATGATTACTTTGGTTTATGGTTTGATGAGTATGTGTAAAGATGCATTTTTTTCATGTGTTGATTTGGTGCCATTTATGCCTATGTATGTGATTTGTGAGAAATAACATGTTATGTGAAGATTTATGTCCTGATATGGTTATAGCGTGTTAAAAGTTGTGATGTTGAAAATGTGTTCCCTTTTTCAAATGACAAATTGATATATGGTTTTTGTATGATGATAGCCTAATAATATGGTCTAGGCTTGAAATCCTTTAAAGAAATGTGTTAAGTAGCAAGGATACAAATTGCCTTATTATATGTGTGATCACTTCATAGTTGCCTTGTATGGATTATAGTCATTTGCATAGACTTGGTCTTTGGAATTAAAGTAGTGTGCGTACCTTGTAGGAGGATGATGTGGGTTTGATTGACCTAGAATTTACCTTACCTTAATATTCAAAGAAACGAAAGATGTATTATGGCTAAGTCTCCTCTATTATTTCCCCAAATATTTTATGACCCTTTGTATTTGTGGTATAGTTGAGACTTAATGTGTTTGGGTAGTATGACCTACCTTTAATGTTATAGATTTTTTTGGGGGTGTTAGCCTTAGGGAAATGATTATAGTTGAGTAAAGTTGCTCTTAAATGGGTTTACTCTAAGTGGGGGATGAGGAGTATAGTAGTAAGGTGAATGATTTCCTATCATTTCCTTCTATGTTTATTTGAGCTTGAGACTAAAGAGTTCTTAGAAGCTTGTTCATGATAGGAGTCTCCCATAAGAGTATGAGTTGCACGTTCTCCCTAAGTTTTGTATGTCTTAATTGACACTTATTTTAAGCATGTTTTGAAGGTTCTAAATTGCATGAAAAGGGATTTTTTATCAAACTCATATATTCTCATGTTGATTGTGCATCTTGATATGTTAGTTGTGCATTAAAATTCACGAGACAATGTAAGGAGCATGTTAGATGTATCTTTTAATATGTTGTGTTTACCCTCATAATGAGGAATTGAGTCTTCTTAAAATGGAGAATGATGAGTCTCTTGCAAATTATGTGATTTTTAGGACTTGGGAAGTATTAGGCATACTCTTAAGAGGTGTTGGTATGATTAGCTATTGCTCTTGATGTGTGCCTATAAATTACAAGAAAGACTGGATGGACAGAATCTAGCTCCACAGGCAATGCCAAATCATAGGCCACCTTACCCACACTTAGGCAAAGTAAGCGCCGGGGCTGAAGTGATTCTGTCATTGAGCTCCTGGAAACTCTTCTCACAAGTCTCTGCCCATTAAAACATGACTTTCTTCTTCGTCAAAGCTGCGAGTGGGGTAGCACTGGAAGAAAAACCCTCCACAAACCAGCGATAATAACCATCCAGTCCAGAGAAGCTACAGATATTTGTGGGAGTAAGAGGTTCCGGCCAGTTCTTAACAGCCTCAGTCTTCTTGGGTTCTAACTCCACACCTTTGTCGAACACAACATGACCTAGGAAGGTCACTGATCTATGCCAGAATTCACGCTTGCTGAATTTGGCATATAGTTGATGTTGTCTAAGTACCTGCAAGGTTAGTCTCAAATTATGTTCATTCTCTTCCTTGGTCATAGAGTAGATGAGAATGTCATCAATGAATACTATGACGAAAGAGTGTATTCATGGAAGACTCTATTCATGAGAACCATATATGCAGCAGGTGCATTAGTAAGACCAAATGACATAACTAGAAACTCGTAATGACCGTAACGGGTACGAAAGGCTGTCTTGGGATATCTCCATCCCTAACCCTAAGCTGATGGTACCCTGAACGAAGATCAATCTTTGAAAAGAAACTAGACCCTTGGATGAACTTGAATCCCCTTTGTGGGAGAGTCCCTTTTTAAACCTAGGCTTATTCATTATTTCAGTACTACTCTTCCTTGAAAAATTCTTCTGAGCTTGCCTTGACATGTTCCCTACCGTAGTATGCTTCCACTTCCTGTCTTCCTCCACTTGTTGAACACGGACCATAATCCTGGAAACGTCCATTCTATCATGCAGCATAGATGCCCTACATTCCTCATCGAGATTCTCAGCAATCTTAGATCCGGTGTAAACGGGAGGATTCACCCTCGTGAAGTCCTTTAACCTGCTAGCCATGGTGCTGGAAGGTGGGTTCTCCCTGGGAACACCTTGTTGCTCCACCTGGGCTGTCATAGCCTGGGCTTGTAAAGTTATGGCTTGGGCCATCTCTACCAAGGTTGTCCTGACTTCTCCATCTGTCAACCCAGTTGGGTTAACAGGTATCTCCATTCCAGCAGCTGGAGCCTGGGGAGGAACTTGATTTACCCCAACAGTTGCTCCTCCAATCTCTCCGCTTGCATTTCTCCTCTTGTTCATGTTTCTGAATCTCAAGAATTGATGTTAGATATTCTCTTAACACCAATAAATCAAACACTAGATAAGGCACGATAAGATCAGAAGAAGGGAATTTTCCTACGCATCATGTAGTCTCTAATTCAGGACAGTGGTGCACTTCACTACCATGACTTAGAAACTACTCAATGTGGTTTATGTAAACTTATTATCCTCATAATTTAACCTAATGCTCTGATAAAAATTTTGTCACGATCAGAATCTAGACCCCAGATGAGACCGGCATCGTTGACCTCTCAGAGGTTGCAGGCAAGCCAACATACGTCATCGCTACTTCATCTGGGTTAATTTTTGCAGAAAATTTGAATTTTCTATTACTTAACATTCATATAAGACATTCTACATAAACTCATAAACATTCACAATCAACCTTCTAATATTAAGATCATCAAATGAAAGAAATACCATACTGCATTAAGTGTATACTTGCTAAAATGGCACCAATAGAATGTATGAAATACGATGAGAAAGAAATGCTAGTGGAGCATACTCCACTAACTCAAACCTATATATAAGCTAGAATATAATGGGCAAGCGTCCTCGAAAGCATGAGGGCCTACCGAATCCGGATGAATGATCCACGTCTGGATAGCTTCAGCGTCAACCTGTAAGCTCTAACATCCACTTGTGCCTGCACCTAAAAATGTAGAGTTGTATGGGATTAGTACAAACTTATACTAAGTATGGGCATATTCAAGTACACAAAAAGGACATGCATGATTAAGAAGAGCTCTTTCCTAACGATATGGATTATGGAAAGTCAAGTGAGTGGACTTGCCAAATTCGGATTAGGAAAGTCATGCCATGAGAGCAACATGCATCATCATACGTATCATATTGCACACCGCAAATAAAGTCTTACACATAGAACATAACATATTGCATATAGCACATAACATCTTTCGTATTATTCGTTCATAAGACATGAGACTTTAAAATCATGGACTTGACATCAAGACTTCCCAAAAATGAGGGCTCAACATATGGGACCTCAACTAGGGAGCCTTCTTTGGCAAACACAGAGTTTGCTTCATTTATTCATACGTACATCACTTCATACATTCGTAAGATAGTGAAAACACCAGCTATACCTAGGATGTAGTTTAAGATTTTCGTCGGGTTCGCTATGCAATGATCAAGAATGACCTAGTGTCATTACTTAAGTCTAGCTCACCTCTTGATTATCCTATCCTAACACCTTTGGTGTAATTCATGTCATTATGTGCATCATTTGAGGCTTGCCTCATTCATTTGAGTGGGAACTTTAACTTAAGCCGACATAGATCATGTGAGCATCATGAAATCCAGTGTCTGCCTTACACCGAAAAGAGGTGGAATCACTGGCCAAAGAGATCAAAAACTTGCTAGCGTATATAGGGGATTGAACCCTGCTAGATCCCTATATTGCCAGTATAGGTTCAAATACTAGGAGATATAAGGAGACCCATAATCGTCATGCCGGACAATCTCATCTCATGAGAGTTACGTGGACGTCAGCCCTTCCCAAAGGAAGGCATCACCGCTCATAGCTAGCCTATCGGGGCTCAGTATAAAGTTGCATTACATTCAACTCATACATCATGGAAGCTGGCTTCTAGCATGAGGACATCATAGCTCCTTAGATGATTTCTCATTTCATAATTAGTATTAAGTATGCATTAACTTCAATAATTTCATTAGTGTTAATAGAGACTGGTCTCTTCATTAGCTTTACACTCTCATAGGTGAGTACGTTTTGGTAACATTTACTTAGGCTCATTTGAGAATGCTCTCATCTTTCACATTAGCCTCTTATCATATTGTCACCTCATATCTTAAATTTAACACATTTTCTTTTCATAATTACTCACCCCTTCACGTGAATGTTCATTTCATCATATGCCAATGCACTTGGCCCTTTAGGGTGTTTCACACTCTTACTTAACCCTTCTAGGGTTACATCATTTTATCATATACATCTTAGGCTCACCTACTTTTAAACATATGATAGACATATGAGTCCACACATACAAGCCATGAGGCTTCATTCATTGTTTGACTAAGTGATTAATGTTTACCAAAGATTATGTGGTACAAGACTTATGCATCTTGTAGATATGCCAAGTTATTGATTTTGATCTTTAGAAGCAGCATTCGTTAAATATTTACTTGCGTATGACTTATGTGTCAAAACGGAATTGGGAAAGGGAACCCGATTTCGAATCCCTTGGACAACACTTAATCTTATTTTAAACTTGATAATTGCATTTTTTAGATTTTGGGGACCCTAGTTCGATCCCCATCACTCCCATAATATTTCCTTTCTTTTCCTCTTCTCTTTTTTGTTTAAAAAGGCAAGGAGGTTGTGGGATCAATCCCCCACAAGCTCATTCTTTTTCTCTTAATTTATCTCTTAAATTTCTCACCTATGCAAGAGGTTGTGGGTTAAATCCCCACTCACCACATTTATTTCTCCTTTATTTTTCTGCTAACTTTCTCATCTATTCAAGAGGTTGTTGGTTGAATCCCCACTCACCACATTTATTTTTTCTTCATTATTTTTTTCTCCAAACTCTCTCATCTATTCAAGAGGTTGAGGTTCAATCTCCACTGACCACATTTATTTTTTTTCTCCTTTATTTTTCTCCTAACTCTCTCATATATTCAAGACGTTGTGGGTTCAATCCCCACTCACCACATTTATTTTTTTTTCGTTTTTCTCATGAACTTTTTATGTAATTTGCATTTGGTGAGGTCTTGGGTTCAATTCCCAATGACCTCAAAATTTTTTAAAAAGTTTAAAACAAAGCTCACTTTTCAAATTTTTGGCCGAGACCAACATTTCCAGCAAGATGGAAATTCGATATCTTTCAATCCATCTTTCTCTCAAATTTAAATGTTGATTGTTTGAGTAATTTGGGTGACATTTTTCCAGCAACATTACCCTTATATGAACATCACACTTTTAACATTTACATATACGAAAACACAACAATTATAACACACAAATTTAAGGCTGCAACATAGTTAATTTACAGCACACCCATGGTAAAACAATTAACGTAAAACACTTTTTCGGAATAATCTTTCATACTTTATAGAATTTCCAAATACACATTCGATACATAATCTCAACCAGACCTAAAATTATCTACAAGAATACATACCAACGCATTCTTTGGATCATTCAAAGGATCTAATGACAGTTCATGCAACAGGGACAACCTTAGTTTTTCAATTGCGAACTCAACCTTAAGGGTCTCTTGGGAAAGGGACCAAGAGAGAAGAAAAACCATACCTTAATGTTGTTCAACACTTGTTTCAATGTTGCGTATTCCCAGGACACCACTGCCTCACCACAAAAATCCAAAACCCAATCTGTCGAGAATAATGTTGTTGATTTTCTTTTTTTAGCTTAGCTTTTCATTTGTGTTTTTGTGTGTAAGTTCTTCAAGAGTGAAGAACTATTATTTCAGTTCTTTTTCTGATGAAAAACGTGAGAATGAGAGTGAGAGATGTGAGAATGAGAGGATTAAGATGAGGAGAGTTATGTGGAGACTTAGTCAAACTAGGACTCCTTAGTATTTATTAATATTATTATTATTATTATTATTATCAATTAAAAATCTGATTTACCTTTAATTAAATCAGTAAATTAAGTATTAATTAATTTAACTAATTCACTAAATACAATAAATAAATTAAATCATTGCTTCCACCTATAACAACCCTAAAAATGGATATACTAAGTGATACTTAATGTGTCAAGAATGCCTATGATTAGACCAGGGTTCACATGGATTGATGCGCGTAGAACCAGACTTCGGAACCCTTGCTACATCAAAGCCAACTAACTTGGGGAGTTAGTTGAGCTAGTAAAGGTTGGTTCCAACCATGTAGGGCTCTCGAATACAAATATTTACTCGAAGGAGTCTTTACAGGACTTAAAAAGAGGAAATCGTAGGTTTGGAGGGTCTAGGTGTAAAATGATATTTTTCTAGGATAAGGGTAGTATCTTAATTACCCTAAATATATAATTAATTATTTAATTAATAAGGTGGAGGGCAATTTGGTGAGAGAGAGCCGAAATTGAGCTCTCGAAGTGAAGTCTTATTTCACCCGGGTTCGAACCTAGGAGGAAGCAACGAATTAATGTGATTTTTAATTAATATATTGAATTAATATAATTAATAAATAATTTTTATTCATTATGTGATTTAAAATAAAATTAAAAAAATCAGATTTTTAATAATTAAGTAAATCTTATTTGACTAAGTCCTAAACTAGACTCCTAAACCTAATATAACTCCTACTCTCTCACGTCTATCTCTAAGGATCCCCAGGAGTTTTTGGATGAGGCGCATAAGATTTTGGTGGCTATGGATGGGGGCCACAGATACTGAGAAAGCAGAGTTGGCTTCCTATCAACTCAAGGATTTTGCAAAGACTTTGTGCAAGATATGGCAGGATAGCTGAGCTTTGGGCGGAGTCCCGGTCACTTAGGAGTTGTTTAAGACAGCCTTCCTGTAGAGATTTATCCCTAGGGAGATGAGGGAGGCAAAGGTTGAGGAATTTATCAACCTTAAATAGGGATCCACGACAGTCTGCGAGTATTCCCTGAAGTTTGTAAAATTATCCAGGTATGCCACTTCTCTTGTGTCTAACAGCAGAGACGAGATGAGTAGATTCTTGACAGGAATTGCTGAGGATCTCGAGAAGGAGTGTAGGGCAGCTATGCTGCATGACAACATGGACCTTTCCAGGCTTATGGTCCATGTCCATCAAGTGGAGGAAAGCAGAAAGAGGAAACACACTAGGGCAGGGAACATGTCATGGCAAGCTGAGAAGAATTTTTCAAGGAAGAGTAGTAATGAAATCAGGGATAAGCCAAGGTTTAATAAGGGACTCTTCCTCCAAGGGGAGTCAAGTTCATACAAGGGTCGCCATGATAGGAATTCAGAGTCCAGAGTTAAGAGAAACAATGAAGTAGATACACCTTAGGAGAGACCACCTAGCAGGAAGTGTGCAAACTACATAGAAGAGAGCGTATGATGGGAACTAATGCTTGTTATAGTTGTGGCAAACCGGGACACATGGTGAAGGATTGTCCGATTAGGAGAAGTCAAGAAAAAGGGAAGGAGAGAGCTTAGTCTAATGGTCCAAGTGAATAGGCTCCAAGGAGGCGACGATTCTTCGCACTCAAGTCTAGGGGTGCAGGGGAAGGCACTTCTGGTGAAGTCTCGGTGAGTAGCCTTAATTAGTCCTTCATGTATTTGACTGTGTATGGTGTTTATGCACTAGTATGAGGTTAATATGTTTGAGTCATCATGTTGGTTGCGGATTTGTATGACTTATATGTTTACTTATATTTTATGTTTTGATGAGACTAGTTTAGGAAAGAGTTCCTTAGCGTATTAATGTGAAGATGCTAGTAGGTTTCAAGAATGTGCACCATCATGTTAATATGTGAATCACATATTCACCAATGGGGAGTATTGAATTACCTATGTATGCATACGTCCTATAGATGACTAAGATATTCTTAGTAAAGAGTAGTGTCATTCGGGGACGAATGTTCCTATGGGGGAGGGGAATGTAACAACCCTAAAAATGGATATACTAAGTGATACTTAATGTGTCAAGAATGCCTATAATTAGACCAGGGTTCAGACGGATTAATGCGCATAGAACAAGAATTCGGAACCCTTGCTACATCTATGCCAACTAACTTGGGGAGTTAGTTGTGCTAGGAAAGGTTGGATCCAACCATGTAGGGCTCTCTAATACGAAGATTTACTCGAAGGAGTCTTTTACCGGACTTAAAAAGAGGATATCTTAGGTATGGAGGGTCTAGGAGTAAAATGGTCTTTTTCCAGGCTAAGGGTATTATCGTAACTACCCTAAATATATAATTAATTAGTTAATTAATAAGGTAGAGGGGCAATTTGGGGAGAGAGAGCCGAAATTGAGCTCTTAAAGTGAAGTCTTTCTTTACCCGGGTTCGAACCTAGGTGGAAGCAACGAATTAATGTGATTTTTAATTAAGATATTTAATTAATATAATAAATTAATAATTATTATTCATTAGCTGATTTAAAATAAAATTTAAAAAAACAGATTTTTAGTAATTAAATAAACCTTATTTGACTATGTCCTAAACTAGACTCCTAAACCTAATATAACTCCTACTCTCTCATGTCTATCTCTAAACTCTCACGCTCAATCTCCTTTATCATTTCACACAAACTTTCTCTGCCAAAATAAGATACAAAAGCATAAAAATAAACCAAGTTCTTCACACTTGAAGAACTCACACAAAATCACAAGAAAACAAACGTTAATCGAACAATAGGCTAAGGGAGGTTGCCATTCGAGTGGAGTTGATATTGAGGAGGTTTAGATGTGTTCTTGGAAGGATTTTTTGGGCATCAATTCAAGGGTTTAACGTCAAAAAGGTATGGGTTTTCTTATTTCTTGGTCCTTTTCCCAAGAGACCCTTTTAGGTTCATATTATTCATTCGAAAACTACGATTGTTTCCCTTCTTGCATGCCCCTGTCACTAGCTCCCAATGAATCGTAGGTTCGGTATGATTGCTGGTAGATTTAGGTGTATGTTATGTTTTCTTGATGAATATGATTATGTTTTTGTACTTGAAATCGTATGAAAGACAACCATGCATTCGAAATTATGTGCAAGTGTATGTGTGTGCAAGTATGTTACTATGAATGAGGTTCTTGGGTAAAGCCTTCAAATTTGATAATGTTTTGGTTGTCATTTTACGTGTATAAATATATGTAAATCATGATGTTCATTAAAATGGAAGTGTGGCTGATTTGAGTATCAATAATTTGGTTAAAAAATTCTATGGGAATGCACCCCAAAAAGTGTTAAATGATCTATGAACTTCCCTAAGATTTCAACTGAAAATTTTGGTGAAAAATAAGCTAAAAAATGACTAAATTCCAACAAACTTACAAGTTCTGTATAGTCTAAATAATGATGAATAAATCTGGAAATTTATTTGAATAAGTTTAGCATACGATTAAAAATAAGTGAACCTAAGATGTATGTAATAAAATGATGAAACCCTCGAAAGGTTAAGTATGAGTTTAAGATAAACTAAATGGCCAAGTGCATTGGCATAAGACAAAATGAACAATGAAATGATGAAATGAACAATGATATGATGAAACGCTAGAAGGGTTAAGTAAGAGTGTGAAACACACTAAATGGCCAAGTTCATTGGCATATGATGAAATGAACATTCACGTAAAAAGCGGTGAATAGTTATGAAGAGCAAATGTGCTAATGTTAATGAATGTGGTGACAACATGATATGAGGCTAATGTAAAAGATGAGAGCAACCTCAAATGAGCCTATGTAAATGTTACCAAAACGTACTCACCTATGAGAGTGTAAAGTTAATGAAGAGACTAGTCTCTATGAACACTCTAATGAAAGTATTGAGATTGACACACTTAATACAAATGATGAGATGAGAAATCATCTATTTAGCTATGATGTCCTCATACTAGAATCCAACTTCCGTGACGTATGAGTTGAATGTAATGGAACTTTATACTGAGCGTCAATAGACTAGCTATGAGAGGTGATGTGTTTTTTGGGGAAGGGTGGAGGTTTACATAACTCTCTTGAGATGAGACTTTCCGTCATACCGGGTATGGGTCTCCTTATATCTCCTAGTCTTCGAACCTGTAATGCCAATATGGGGATCTGGCGGGGTCAAATTCCAATGTACGCTAGCATGTTTTGGGTTACTTTTGCCATTGATTCCACCTCTTTTCGGTTAGGGGGAAACACTAGATTTCATGATGCTCACATGATCTATGTCGGTTAAAGTTAAAGTTCCCAAAGAATGAATTAGGCCAGCCTCAAATGATGAACACAATGAAATGAACAATATCAAAGGTGTAAGGATAGGATAATCAAGAGGTGACCTAGACTTGAAGTAATGATGCTACGTTATTCTTTGTCATTGCACAGCAAACCCGATGAGAGTCTTAAACTACATCCCAGGTGTGACTGGTGATTGCACTAGCATATGAATGAATGAAAAATGAAGTACGAATGAATGAATGATGCAGACTCTGTGTTTGATAAAGAAGGATCCCTAGTTGAGGTCCCATATGTTGAGCCCTCATTTTGGGAAGTCCTAACGTCAAGTCCATGATCCCAAGGTCTCATGGCATATGAAAGAATGATATGAACTATGTGATATGATGTGTGAAATATGTTATGTGTTGTTTGCAAAATGATAAGTTTGATGATGCATGTTACATTCATGGCATGACTTTCAAAATCCAAATTTGGGAGGTCCATTGACTTTCCTAATCCAAATTTCTCTAGTCCACTGACTGGACTTTCCATAAATCATGTTGTTAGGAAAGAGCTATTCCTTCTCATGCATGTCCTTTGTGTATGCTTGCATATACCCATACTTAGTACAAGTGTTTACTAATCCCATACAACTCTATATTTTTAGGTGCAAGCACGGGTTGACGCTAGAGCTTACAGGTTGAGTTGCAGCTATCTGGACGTGGAGCTTTCATCCGGACTTGGTAGGCCCTCATGCATTTGAGGATGTCTAAAGTTATTATCAAGATTAGATGTAGGGTTTAACTAGTGGAGCAAGTTCCACTAGTGTTTCTTTCAACTTTCATTTCATACTTTGTATTGGTGTCGTCTTGGCACAAATACATTTAAGGCAATTATGAACTGTTTCTTTCTTTTGATTATCTCTATATTAGATGGTTGATTTGTGAACGCCTATAATGTTAAGTTTAAAATGTTTAGCATTAAGTAAGAAGACAAAAAGTTCAAATTTTCCGCTAATATTAACCTAGATGAAGTAAGAATGATGTACTTAGGCTTGTCTTCGACCTCTAAGATGTCAACGACGCCGATCTCGTCTGGGGTCTAGATTTTGGGTGGGGCAAGATTTTTCTTAAAGTCTAATTTTCGCCCTTTCTACCCAAAATGCCCCTCCACCTTATTAATTTACAGATTTAGGGTAATTACGATACTAACCTTAGGCTTGAAAAAGACCATTTTACCCGTAGACCCTCCAACATTAAGATTTCCCTTTTTTAAGTCCGATAAAGACTCATCCGGGTAAATCTTCATATTTGGGAGTCCTACATACCTGGACCCAACCTTTCCTAGATAAACTAACTCCCCAAGTTAATTGGCTTGGCTGTCGCAAGTGTTCAGAGGTCGGGTTTTACGCGCATAAATCGGTGTGAACCGGTCTAATCGTAGGCATTCTAGACACACTAAACATTACTTAGCATATTCATTTTTTAGGGATTTTACAGCTATGCTACCATAGACCATCGAAATAGGGTAGTAAGGTTTCAGTTGCCAAATGAGTTAGAGTTGA
Organism: Solanum pennellii; assembly: GCF_001406875.1. NCBI lineage: Eukaryota > Viridiplantae > Streptophyta > Magnoliopsida > Solanales > Solanaceae > Solanum > Solanum pennellii. The sequence continues at coordinate 43,786,658 of NC_028639.1, read as the reverse complement.
AATGGGAAGGGCGTGGTTCAAATTCTACAAGCCAAATAGTTTCTAATCTTAAAGCCGACAAGATATTATCTAAGGGGATAGCAGCCGATGAGAACCTTTGTTATGAATAGTTTTCCTTGAAATTTTAGATCCCCTAGTGAAACGGTTGAGGAACAAGGAGGTTGCCACCGTAAAGGTGTTATGGAGGAACCACCTTGTTGAGAGAGAAACATGGGAGGCCGAGGCCGAAATGAGATCGTGTTACCCTCACATATTCAGTTCCTGATGGTAGATATACTCTTCCTTAGTCCGATTTGTTAATGAAGCTCTTAATCTTAGTGCATTAGGTGGTTTTGGTGTTCTATGTCCATAATTGTGTGCCTTACACTTGCACTATATGAGTTAAAATGAGTTCATGCTTGCATTCATGTTGTTGCTTTTGTATAACTGTAGGTTTGATTTTTGTGTTACATGAGTTGTGATTTGCATTAAATTAAATGTGATTAGAAGGAAGTTCCTCAATCTCAAATATGAAGCTTCACATAAGCTTGAATAATGTACATCATCCAGAGTAAGTGTGAATCAGAAATTCAGAAAGAGTAAAGTTTCAAGTATGTTAATGCATTTTTCGAAATTACCCTATTTAATTTAAAAATATAAGTAGTATCATTCGGGGACAAATGTTCCTGAGGGGGGAATAATTTAATATTCCAGAAAATGTACTCGTCTAGTAAAGATCCTATTAAGTTTTAAGAATAGGTATTGGGGGTACATAGGCATCCCAATGCCCAATATTTAGATTAGAAAATATTGGCTTAAAGGGTGTTAGCCAATTTTCTATTTATTAACAAGCTTGTCCAAGGAATGTACCTGCAATGAAGACCATTAGCTAAAAACATATTTTTTCTAGCATTTGCACTTAGGTACGAGGCATCCGTGTGTCAAGCCAAGGCACCATAGCACATGACCAATTAAAATAGGCATGTAGATTAAGCAGTGCCCAAGGACATAGTGAGGATCCTTGGTACAATAAGTAAACATTCAAAATGAACCATAAAAAATATTTAGTTAGGAAAGTAAAGGCAACACATGTGCAAGCACATGTGAAAAATCGGCCAAAAGGGGGACCACCCTTACTGAATTCGGTTAGGGTAGTTAGGGGGCAGGCGTGCGCAAGGGTCCACCCATGTAGGGCTTAACTCACTAACAAACTCTAGCACTAACTAACTGACCTATGTAGCTAACTAACCTAGGAAAAACAAAAATAACCTATCTAGTGCATCCGACAACCTAAGAGTTAATTGGGTTAAACTAACCTAGTAGCTAGTTCAAGAGACAACATATTACCTAACCTAGCATGGTTCAAAAGGGTTAGTTACGGTCTTAATGCCTTAGGGGTACTTTATTAATTATCCTAGGTCCCTTAATTAATTAAATTATTAATTTAATGAATTAATTAAAAATTATTATGATGGCCGAAACTCTTAGGAAAATAATTTTAGATTTGACTAAGTTAAATGTTTTCCTAATGTTAGTCAATCTAGGAGGGGCGTTTGAGTAATTAACTAATTAAATTATTTAATTAACTTAATTAGCCTAAGTTGAATAAGTCAAGATAAGTTCCAATGACTTAGACTCACGTTCAAACACTAGAAAATTCATGACTCAAAATAGTATGCAATCATGAGAAAAATAGTGAGAAAAACGTAAAAAAAACAGAAAAGTTCTCTAAGGCGATTTCAAGGTATTCATCAAGGTTTTCGTGATGCTCACATGATCTATGTTGGTTAAAGTTAAAGTTCCCAAATAATGAATTAGGCCAGCCTCAAATGATTCACATAATTAAATGAACGATACCAAAGGTGTAAGGATAGGATAATCAAGAGGTGACCTAGACTAAAGTAATGACGCTACGTTATTCATGGTCATTGCACAGCAAACCCGTTGAGAGTCTAAAACTACATCCCAGGTATGACTTGTTATTGTAGTAGTATATGAAAGAATGAAAAATGAAGTATGTATGAATGAATAATGCAGACTCTGTGTTTTCTAAAGAAGGATCCCTAGTTGAGGTCCCATATGTTGAGCCCTCAATTTGGGAAGTCCTAACGTCAAGTCAATGATCCCAAGGTCTCATGGCATATGAAAGAATGATATGAACTATGTCATATGATATCTGAAATATGTTATGTGCTGTTTACAAAATGATAATTTTGATTATGCATGTTACATTCATGGCTTGACTTTCAAAATCCAAATTTGGCAGGTCTATTTACTTTCCTAATCCAAATTTGGCAAGTCCACTGACTTGACTTTCCGTAAATCATGTTCTTAGGAAAGAGCTATTCCTTTTCATGCATGTCCTTTGTGTATGCTTGCATATACCCATACTTAGTACAAGTGTGTACTAATCCCATACAACTCTATATTTTTAGGTGAAAGCATAGGTTGACGCTAGAGCTTACAGGTTGACGTTGCAGCTATCCGGACGTGGATCTTTCATCCGAACTTGGTAGGCCCTCATGCTTTGGAGGATGTCTACCGTTATTATCTAGATAAGATGTAGGCTTTAACTAGTGGAGCATGTCCCACTAATGTTTCTTTCCACTTTTATTTCATACTTTGTATTGGTGTGATTTTGGCACAAATACGTTTAAGGCAATTATGAACTATTTCTTTCTTTTGATTTTCTTTATATTAGATGGTTGATTTGTGAACGCCTGTAATGTTAAGTTTAAAATGTTTATCATGAATTAAGAAGACAAAAAGTTCAAATTTTCCGCTAATATTAACCTAGATGAAGTAAGAATGACGTATTTAGGCTTGTCTTCGACCTCTGAGATGTCAACGACGCCGGTCTCGTGTGGGGTCTAGATTCCGGGTGGAGAAAGATTTTACTTAAAGTCTAATTTTGGCCTTTTCTAACCAAAATTCCCCTCCACCTTATTAATATACATATTTAGGGTAATTACGATACTAACCTTAGCCTTGAAAAAGACCATTTTACCCCTAGACCCTCCAAACTTAAGATTTCCCTTTTTTAAGTCTGATTAAGACTCATCCGGGTAAATCTTCATATTCGGGAGCCCTACATGCCTGGAACCAACCTTTCCTAGCTCAACTAACTCCCCAAGTTATTTGGCATGGCTGTCGCAAGGGTTCAGAGGTCTAGTTTTACGCGCATAAATCCGTGCAAACCCGGTCTAATCGTAGGCATTCTAGACACACTAAACATTACTTAGCATAATCATTTTTTAGGGTTTTTACATCTATACTACCATAGACCATCGAAATAGGGTAGTAAGGTTTCAATTGCCGAATGAGTTAGAGTTGAAATGGTAAGGGCGTGGTTCAAATCCAACAAGCCAAATAGTTTCTAATCTTAAAGCTGACAAGATATTATCTAAGGGGTCCGCAGTCGATGAGAACCTTTGTTATGAAGAGTTTTCCTTGAAATTTTAGATCCCCTAGTGAAACGGTTGAGGAACAAGGAGGTTGCCACCGTAAAGGTGTTATGGAGGAACCACCTTGTTGAGGGAGAAACATGGGAGGCCGAGGCCGAAATGAGATCGTGTTACCCTCACATATTCAGTTCTTGATGGTAGATATACTCTTCCTTAGTCCGATTTGTTAATGAAGCTCTTAATCTTAGTGCATTAGGTGGTTTTGGTGTTCTATATCCATAACTGTGTCCCTTACACTTGCACTATATGAGTTAAAATGAGTTCATGCTTGCATTCATGTTGTTGCTTTTGTATAACGGTAGGTTTGATTTTTGTGTTACATGAGTTGTGATTTGCATTAAATTAAATGTGATTAGAAGGAAGTTCCTCAATCTCAAATATGAAGCTTCACATAAGCTTGAATAATGTACTCATCCAGAGTAAGTGTGAATCAGAAATTGACAAAGAGTAAAGTTTCAAGTATGTTAATGCATTTTTCGAAATTACCCTATTTAATTTAAAATTATAAGTATTATCATTCGGGGACGAATGTTCCTGAGGGGGGGATAATTTAATATTCCAGAAAATGTACTCGTCTAGTAAAGATCCTATTAAGTTTTAAGAATAGGTATGGGGGTACATTGGCATCCCAATGCCCAATATTTAGATTAGAAAATATTGGCTTAAAGGGTGTTAGCCAATTTTATATTTATTAACAAGATTGTCCAAGGAATGTACCTACAATGAAGACCATTAGCTAAAAACTTATTTTTTCTCGAATTTGCACTTAGGTACGAGGCATCCATGTGTCAAGCCTAGGCACCATAGCACATGACCAATTAAAATAGGCATGTAGATTAATCAGTGCCCAAGGACATAGTGAGGATCCTTGGTACAATAAGTAAACATTCAAAATGAACCATCAAGAATATTTAGTTAGGAAAGTAAAGGCAACACATGTGCAAGCACAAGTGAAAAATCGGCCAAAAGGGGGACCACCCTTACCGAATTCGGTTAGGGTAGTTAGGGGGCAGGCGTGCGCAAGGGTCCACCCATGTAGGGCATAACTCTCTAACCAACTCTAGCACTAACTAACTGACCTAAGTAGCTAACTAACCTAGGACAAACAAAAATAACCTATCTAGTGCATGCGACAACCTAAGAGTTAATTGGGTGACACTAACCTAGTAGCTAGTTCTAGAGACAACATATTACCTAACCTAGCATGGTTCAAAAGGGTTAGTTACGGTCTTAATGCCTTAGGGTTACTTTAGTAATTATTCTAGGTCCCTTAACTAATTAAATTATTAATTTGTTGAATTAATTAACAATTATTATGATGGCCGAAACTCTTAGGAAAATAATTTTAGATTTGACTAAGTTAAATGTTTTCCTAATGTTAGTCAATCTAGGAGGGGCGTTTTAGTAATTAATTAATTAATTTATTTAATTAACTTAATTAACCTAAGTTGAATAAGTCAAGATAAGTTCCAATGACTTAGACTCACGTTCAAACACTAGAAAATTCATGACTCAAAATAGTAAGCAATCATGAGAAAAATAGTGAGAAAAACGTAAAAAAAAAAACAGAAAAGTTCTCTAAGGCGATTTGAAGGTATTCTTCAAGGTTTTCGTGATGCTCACATGATCTATGTTGGTTAAAGTTAAAGTTCCCAAATAATGAATTAGGCCAGCCTCAAATGATGCACATAATTAAATGAACGATACCAAAGGTGTAAGGATAGGATAATCAAGAGGTGACCTAGACTAAAGTAATGATGCAACGTTATTCGTGGTCATTACACAGCAAACCCGATGAGAGTCTAAAACTAAATCCCATGTATGACTTGTTATTGCAGTAGTATATGAATGAATGAAAAATGAAGTATGTATGAATGAATAATGCAGACTCTGTGTTTTCTAAAGAAGGATCCCTAGTTGAGGTCCCATATGTTGAGCCCTCAATTTTGGAAGTCCTAATGTCAAGTCAATGATCCCAAGGTCTCATGGCATATGAAAGAATGATATGAACTATGTCATATGATATGTGAAATATGTTATGTGCTGTTTACAAGATGATAATTTTGATGATGCATGTTACATTCATGGCTTGACTTTCAAAATCCAAATTTGGCAGGTCTATTTACTTCCCTAATCCAAATTTGGCAAGTCCACTGACTTGACTTTCCGTAAATCATGTTCTTAGGAAAGAGCTATTCCTTTTCATGCATGTCCTTTGTGTATGCTTGCATATACCCATACTTAGTACAAGTGTGTACTAATCCCATACAACTCTATATTTTTAGATGAAAGCATAGGTTGACGCTAGAGCTTACAGGTTGACGTTGCAGCTATCTGGACGTGGATCTTTCATCCAAACTTGGTAGGCCCTCATGCTTTGGAGGATGTCTACCGTTATTATCTAGATAAGATGTAGGCTTTAACTAGTGGAGCATGTCCCACTAGTGTTTCTTTCCACTTTTATTTCATACTTTGTATTGGTGTCATTTTGGCACAAATATGTTTAAGGCAATTATGAACTATTTCTTTCTTTTGATTTTCTTTATATTAGATGGTTGATTTGTGAATGCCTATAATGTTAAGTTTAAAATGTTTAGCATGAATTAAGAAGACAAAAAGTTCAAATTTTCCGCTAATATTAACCTAGATGAAGTAAGAATGACGTATTTAGGCTTGTCTTCGACCTTTGAGATGTCAACGACGCCGGTCTCGTCTGGGTCGAGATTCCGGGTGGAGAAAGATTTTACTTAAAATCTAATTTTGGCCTTTTCTACCCAAAATGCCCCTCCACCTTATTAATTTACATATTTAGGGGAATTACGATACTAACTTTAGCCTTGTAAAAGACCATTTTACCCTAGACCCTCCAAACTTAAGATTTCCCTTTTTACAGTCTGATTAAGACTCATCCGGGTTAATCTTCATATTCGGGAGCCCTACATGCCTGGAACCAACCTTTCCTAGCTCAACTAACTCCCCAAGTTATTTGGCATGGCTGTCGCAAGGGTTAAGAGGTCTAGTTTTACGCGCATAAATCCGTGCAACCCGGTCTAATTGTAGGCATTCTAGACACACTAAACTTTACTTAGCATATTCATTTTTTTAAGGTTGTTACATCTATACTACCATAGACCATTGAAATAGGGTAGTAAGGTTTCAATTGCCGAATGAGTTAGAGTTCAAAATGGTAAGGGCGTGGTTCAAATCCAACAAGCCAAATAGTTTCTAATCTTAAAGCCAACAAGATATTATCTAAGGGGTTCGCAGCCGATGAGAACCTTTGTTATGAAGAGTTTTCAATTGAAATTTTAGAACCCCTAGTGAAACGGTTGAGGAACAAGGAGGTTGCTACCGTAAAGGTGTTATGGAGGAACCACCTTGTTGAGGGAGAAACATGGGAGGCCGAGGCCGAAATGAGATCCTGTTACCCTCACATATTCAGTTCTTGATGGTAGATATACTCTTCCTTAGTCCGATTGGTTAATGAAGCTCTTAATCTTAGTGCATTAGGTGGTTTTGGTGTTCTATGTCCATAATTGTGTGCCTTACACTTGCACTATATGAGTTAAAATGACTTCATGCTTGCATTCATGTTGTTGCTTTTGTATAACTGTAGGTTTGATTTTTCTGTTACATGAGTTGTGATTTGAATTAAATTAAATGTTATTAGAAGGAAGTTCCTCAATCTCAAATATGAAGCTTCACATAAGCTTGAATAATGTACATCATCAAGAGTAAGTGTGAATCAGAAATTCAGAAAGAGTAAAGTTTCAAGTATGTTAATGCATTTTCGAAATTACCCTATTAAATTTAAAATTAAAAGTAGTATCATTCAGGTACGAATGTTCCTGAGGGGAGGATAATATAATATTCCGGAAAATGTACTCGTCTAGTAAAGCTCCTATTAATTTTTAAGAATAGGTATTGGGGGTACATAGGCATCCCAATGCCCAATATTTAGATTAGAAAATATTGTCTTAAAGGGTGTTAGCCAATTTTCTATTCACTAACAAGCTTGTCCAAGGAATGTACCTGTAATGAAGACCATTAGCTAAAAACTTATTTTTTCTAGCATTTGCACATTAGGTACGAGGCATCCGTGTGTCAAGCCTAGGCACCATAGCACATGACCAATTAAAATAGGCATGTAGATTAAGCAGTGCCCAAGGACATAGTGAGGATCCTTGGTACAATAAGTAAACATTCAAAATGAACAATCAAAAATATTTAGTTAGGAAAGTACAGGCAACACATGTGCAAGCACATGTGAAAAACCGGCCAAAAGGGGGACCATCCTTACCGAATTCGGTTAGGGTAGTTAGGGGGCAGGCGTGCGCAAGGGTCCACCCATGTAGGGCCTAACTCTCTAACCAACTCTAGCACTAACTAACTGAACTAAGTAGCTAACTAACCTAGGACAAACAAAAATAACCTATCTAGTGCATCCGACAACGTAAGATTTAATTGGGTGACACTAACCTAGTAGCTAGTTCAAGACACAACATATTACCTAACCTAGCATGGTTCAAAAGGGTTAGTTATGGTCTTAATGCCTTAGGGGTACTTTAGTAATTATCCTAGGTCCCTTAATTAATTAAATTATTAATTTAATGAATTAATTAAAAATTATTATGATGGCCGAAACTCTTAGGAAAATAATTTTATATTTGACTAAGTTAAATGTTTTCCTAATGTTAGTCCAATCTAGGAGGGGAGTTTTAGTAATTAAATAATTAATTTATTTAATTAACTTAATTAGCCTAAGTTGAATAAGTCAAGATAAGTTCCAATGACTTAGACTCACGTTCAAACACTAGAAAATTCATGACTCAAAATAGTACACAACCATGAGAAAAATAGTGAGAAAAACGTAAAAAAAAACAGAAAAGTTCTCTAAGGCGATTTCAAGGTATTCTTCAAGGTTTTCGTAATGCTCACATGATCTATGTTTGTTAAAGTTAAAGTTCCCAAATATTGAATTAGGCCAGCCTCAAATGATGCACATAATTAAATGAACGATACCAAAGGTGTAAGGATAGGATAATCAAGAGGTGACCTAGACTTAAAGTAATGACGCTACGTTATTCATGGTCATTGCAGAGCAAACCCGATGAGAGTCTTAAACTACATCGCAGGTATGACTGGTTATTGCAGTAGTATATGAAAGAATGAAAAATGAAGTATGTATGAATGAATGATGCCGACTCTGTGTTTGCTAAAGAAGGATCCCTAGTTGAGGTCCCATATGTTGAGCCCTCAATTTGGGATGTCCTAACGTCAAGTCAATGATCCCAAGGTCTCATGGCATATGAGAGAATGATATGAACTATGTCATATGATATGTGAAATATGTTATGTGCTGTTTGCAAAATGATAAGTTTGATGGTGCATGTTACATTCATGGCATGACTTTCAAAATCCAAATTTGGCAGGTCCATTTACTTTCCTAATCAGAATTTGGCAAGTCCACTAACTTGACTTTCCGTAAATCATGTTCTTAGGAAAGAGCTATTCCTTCTCATGCATGTCCTTTGTGTATGCTTGCATATACCACTACTTAGTACAAGTGTGTATTAATCCCATACAACTCTATATTTTTAGGTGCAAGCGCAGGTTGACGCTAGAGCTTACAGGTTGACGTTGCAGCTATCCGGACGTGGAGCTTTCTTCCGAACATGGTAGGCCATCATGCTTTCGAGGATGTATACCGTTATTATCTAGATTAGATGTAGGCTTTAACTAGTGGAGCATGTTCCACTAGTGTTCCTTTCCACTTTTATTTCATACTTTGTATTGGTGTCGTTATGGCACAAATACGTTTAAGGCAATTATGAACTGTTTCTTTCTTTTGATTATCTTTATATTATATGGTTGATTTGTGAACGCCTATAATGTTAAGTTTAAAATGTTTAGCATGAATTAAGAAGACAAAAAGTTCAAATTTTCCGCTAATATTAACCTAGATGAAGTAAGAATGACGTATTCAGGCTTGTCTTCGACCTCTGCGATGTAACCGACGCCGGTCTCGTCTGGGGTCTAGATTCCAGGTTGAGAAAGATTTTACTTAAAGTCTAATTTTGGCCTTTTCTACCCAAAATGCCCCTCCACCTTATTAATTTACATATTTAGGGTAATTACAATACTAACCTTAGCCTTGAAAAATACCATTTTACCCCTAGACCCTCCAATCTTATGATTTCCCTTTTTTAAGTCCGTTTAAGACTCATCTGGGTAAATCTTCATATTCGGGAGCCCTACATGCCTGGACTTAACCTTTCCTAGCTCAGCTAACTCCCCAAGTTTGTTGGCTTGGCTGTCGCAAGGGTTCAGAGGTCTGGTTTTACGCGCTTAAATCCGTGTGAACCCGGTCCAATCGTAGGCATTCTAGACACACTAAACATTACTTAGCATATTCATTTTTTTAGGGTTGTTACATCTATACTACCACAGACCATCGAATAGGGTAGTAAGGTTTCAATTGATGAATGAGTTAGAGTTGAAATGGGAAGGGCATGGTTCAAATCCAACAAGACAAATAGTTTCTAATCTTAAAGCCGACAAGATATTATCTAAGGGGTTAGCAGCCGATGAGAACCTTTGTTATGAAGAGTTGTCCATTGAATTTTTAGATCCCCTAGTGAAATGGTTGAGGAACAAGGAGGTTACCACAGATATGATATTATGTTACCCTCACATATTCAGTTCTTGAGGGTAGATATACTCTTCCTTAGTCCGATTTGTTAATGAAGCTCTTAATCTTAGTAAATTAGGTGGTTTTTGTGTTCTATGTCCATAATTGTGTGCCTTACACTTGCACTATATGAGTTAAAATGAGTTCATGCTTGCATTCATGTTGTTGCTTTTGTATAACTGTAGGTTTGATTTTTTTGTTACATGAGTTGTGATGTGCATTAAGTTAAATGCGATTAGATGGAAGTTCCTCAATCTCAAATATGAAGCTTCAGATAAGCTTGAATAATGTACATCATCTAGAGTAAGTGTGAATCAGAAATTCACAAAGAGTAAAGTTTCAAGTATGTTAAGGTATTTTCGAAATTACCCTATTAAATTTAAATTTATATGTAGTATCAATATGGGACGAATGTTCCTAAGGGGGGGGGGATAATTTAAACATTCCAGAAAATGTACTCATCTAGTGAAGATCCTATTAAGTTTTAACAATAGGTATTACGGGTACATTGGCATCCCAATGCCCAATTAATATCAGAAAATATTGGCTTAAAGGGTGTTAGCTAATTTTCTATTTATTAACAAGCTTGTCCAAGGAATGTACCTGCAATGAAGACCATTAGCTAAAAACATATTTTTTCTAGCATTTGCACATTAGGTACGACGCATCCGTGTGTCAAGCCTAGGCACCATAGCACATAACCAATTAAAATAGACATGTAGATTAAGCAGTGCCCAAGGACATAGTGAGGATCCTTAGTACAATAAGTATACATTAAAAATGAACCATCAAAAATATTTAGTTAGGAATGTACAGCCAAAAAATGTGCAAGTACATTTCAAAAACCAGCCAAAAGGGGGACCACCCTAACTGAATTCGGTTAGGGTAGTTAAGGGGCAGGCGTGCGCAAGGGTCCACCAATGTAGGGCCTAACTCTCTAACCAACCCTAGCACTAACTAATTGACCTAAGTAGCTAACTAACCTAGGGAAAACAAAAATAACCTATCTAGTGCATCCGACAACCTAAGAGTTAATTGGGTGACACTAACCTAGTAACTAGTTCAAGAGACAACATATTACCTAACCTAGCATGGTTCAAAAGGGTTAGTTATGGTCCTAATGCCTTAGGGGTACTTTAGTAATTACCCTAGGTCCCATAGTTAATTAAATTAGTAATTTAATTAATTAATTAAAAATTATTATGATGGACGAAACTCTTAGGAACATAATTTTAGATTTGACTAAGTTAAATGTTTTCCTAATGTTAGTCAATCTAGGAGGGGCATTTTAGTAATTAACTAATTAATTTATTTAATTAACTTAATTAGCCTAAGTTGAATAGGTCAAGATAAGTTCCAATGAATTAGACTTACGTTCAAACACTAGAAAATTCATGACTCAAAATAGTACACAATCATGAGAAAAATAGTGAGCAAAACGTAAAAAAACAGAAAAGTTCTCTCAGGCGATTTCAAGGTATTCTTCAAGGTTTTCGTGAAAGGTGATCTTCGTAGATTTAATTCTACATAAGGTATGGGTTTTCTCTCCTGGAATTCTTTCTCCAAGATAACTTTCAAACGTTTTGAATTCAAAAATATTGAAGCTAGGGTTGTTCCCAAATGATATTGTTGAACGTCCACCTCTCTAGTTATCCTTGTTTTAGATTCTATAAGTATATAGATGTAAACTTGAACTATTGTTTGTATGTGGTGTTAACTGATCATTAAGTGTAGGTTCCTTATTTGTTAATGACTAATGAGGCCTATATACTTGATTCATATGATTAGGTTATTAGTTATATAAAAAAATCAATGATGTAATGCTTAGTTTTGTTTCGAGAATATGAAGTTTGATTAAAAGTTGACTATGAAGATTAGTTACTGCTAATGTTAAAGTGTCGACTTGTATATGTTGAGGAGATCAATACAGTACCTTCATGAAACTAATTTATTTGGTTGGTGATAATATAATGAAAATGGTTTAAGTAATGTTTGGTTTATGCCAATAAAATTGGCTAACAATATATTGTCCAAAAAGTTTAATGGAATTGGCTTACAATGTTGTTTCAAAGATACGATGAAAAAAATGGCTAATGACTAATGTAAACCAAATTAAGCATGAACAATGTAACTTTGAATTCATAACCAAGGGTATGCCAATCATTGGGACAAGTCCCAACATACACTTTACAAATGAACAAAAAACATCGTAACTATATCGGACAAATTTCTTAACGTTTATAATGAATGGTATAAAACTATCAAAAGACATGAAATGAGTTAAGGTGAGTAATAACATAATTGAAAGTCTTTGAATTATGAAATTGACCAGAATGGGGTGTTAAAGGAAGTGAGACAAGTCTCACATACACCTAAGACAACTATGTTAAAGATACTCACATAAGATTGTATTAATAATTGTGAAATAAGTCGCATTAACACCAAGATGATAATGTAAGGTTAAATTCACATTTCATAAAGTAAAGAAAGGGATGACCGGTTATCCAAAGAGTTAAGTAAACCTCATAACTAAAAGCAATCTTCCATAATGTTTGAGTGAACTCTAAAACATGTAAAGAAAAAGAAATTGAGCAAAGCACTGAGAGACTAGCAATGAGCTTGTGCCAGCACATGTAAGACTCGTAAGATGATTCTACCACCAAGGTGGATAAGTAGTCTCCGTATATCACCTAGTCTTCCAACTATGTTGCCAGCATAGGAACTAGCCTGTGGATTCCACCTAAGAAATCTAGGTATGATGCGGTTTCACTTTGTCCAGTGAAACCACCCCTTTTCGGTGTGGCGTATACACTGGATTTCATGCTTAGATCACATGATCTATGTCGGTTAAATACTCAAAAAAAGTATTCAGTGTACTTTAACCATGAACCACCTCTTTTGGTTTGGGGAAAACACTGGACTTGGTTTCACTTTAGCTGGTGAACCACCCCTTTTCGGTGTGGGGCAGACACTGGACTTCATGTTAGATCATATGATCTAGATTAACTTTGGTCGGTGAGTCACCCATTTTTGGTGTGGGGAAGACAAGATTTCTTGTTAGCTCGCATGATCTTAAAGATAAAGATTTCTTTAAGAAAGTAAGAATGCAAGAAGAAGGAATGTAAATTTACAGTGAGCTAAGGAATCAAGAACTTAAGAATATCAACCATTAGTGTTTGATAAGAATGAAGTTTTCAGCAAATAATAAGCATAGCCAATAATGACTTCTTTTATTATGAAAATGATCAAATCCAAATAAGATTGGCTTATAATGACTTATTATAGTATTCACATTATCATATACAAATAAGATTGGCTTATAATGATTTCTTATATTATGTAAAGAATCACATAATAGGCATAATCAATGAAGATTGGCTTAATAATATTTCATGCACAATTGTAGTTAAATCATTTTCTTAGTCCTTCGGATTACTTACTTGATTCATTGTAGGTATAGGAATACAATGAATTATTGCACTTGTAAGTAAAATATAGGATCAAAGGAGATCATTGAATTACACAACAAGAAAAACAAAATTGAAAATTACACTAAGTGTTGAAAAGGGAGCTCTCGGGTTAGGCAGGACCAAAATTCAAAATTTTTGCTCGAGTTATTCTAAGATTATGTTCATGATTCTAAGGTCTTATGTTCATATAGAAAATGAGTTGTGTGCTTTGAATGCATTAAAATATGTCGTATTCATACCATAATTCACAAATGACGAATTAGGAAAGTCTATTATGCTACTTTCCAAAAATGGCATGTTGTTATAGGAAGAGCTTTCCTTGATCCTACATAGTCCTTATGTGTATGTGTGCATACACCCATGCTTATTACAAGTGTGTACCAACCCTATACAATTATTATCTTTATAGGTGCAAGTTAGAGAGAAGGTTGAAGACTCATCGAAGCTAATTGGATTAGCGATCTGTAGACTTTGGTAGGTCCTGTTTAGATCGACGATGCTACATTTATCTTTCTAGCCTAGCACTTTAGTCATAGCTAGTGTATGTTGTCCCTAGCATTTCTTTCCAGATGTTTTATTTGAAGCTTTGTATTAAGGTCATTTTGGCAAACTATTACGATATATATATTGATCTTTCCATTTGAATTGTTTCATAAATTGTAGATGGTTGTTTAGTCTTTGAGCTCATTAGAATTTTATTCTATGTAATTATCATATGAAGTCTATGTATACTTCACTATGTTTTAAAAGTTCTAAATTTTCCGCAAATTTAACTATATGATTATGATGAAAGCTAAGAAGAGGTTTGTCTGCGACCTCTGAGAGGTTAATGACACCAGTTGCTTTTGAATTCCAGAATCTGGTGTGACAACCTTGGTGTCCTTAAGGTGAGGCTTGAGTGTGGATAGTGGAGTGAGTCACTATTCATGCATTGCATCAAGTATTACTAAGGTGGTTCTTTGGGGTAAGTGAATTAACATAAAAGATAAGATAATGTTATGAATAGTGTCTATGCCTATATTAAGTGTGTTAAATGTTTTGTGTAATCGTGCCAATGTTTTGAAGATTCTTTCAAAAGGCATGTTGCATGATTTCAAAGTAAAATTTCCTTTTAAATGCATGTTTTGGCATGGTTGTTATACTCGGTGCATTCTGTTACTAACACCATTATTCTTAATCTTTTTACACAACGTGTAGGTGGTGGTGACTAGAGAATGTCTCTTAAAGTGAAGGGCATAGATTGTTTACCCAAGTTCAAGGAAAATGATCCTTATGATTCAAGGATTTCATATATCCTGTTTCATTCAAAGTATATGTAATAACTTAGATATTATGTTATCATGATAAGAATCGTGTCCCTATTCTATTTTATTCTATGATGTTGAATATAAGATTGCAAAAGTGACTTAGAGTCTAACTATGTATTATGACTTATACTTTATATTTATATGAAGTGATTTTTCTAGCATATGATGTGCTATGAAAAGTTTTATATTCTATGTTAAATTTAAATATGAAAAGGCAATGAATATTACAATGGGCTTGTATAAGACCTCTGAGAGGTTAAGTACACCATGTTACGTCTAGGGGGTGCTCCCCGATCGTGCCAAAGTGCCTAGTTGAACGAGGAATTGTTATGGTTGTGGTAAGAACGTCCACATGAATAGGGAAAACCCTATGATGAAGTCTCAGGGAAGGGAAAATTCCCAAGAACAAGAAAGTGCTCTAAATCCCGATTCTCTTAAAAAGAATCACTTTTATGCTCTCTAATCCTAAGGTGATCAAGAGAGCTCAGTGGATGTTGTTACCGATATGTTGCAAGTATTTTCAATTAATGTATATGCATTGTTGGATCCCGGTTCCACTTTATATTTTTTGACTCCTTTTGTGGCTATGAAATTTTATATGTTTCCCGATGTCTTGGGTGAACCCTTTCCGATTTCTACCCCCGTGTGTGATTTCGTGGTGTCTAAAAGTGTCTATAAAGGTTGTCCTATTTCCTTGACCTATATAGTTACATTATTTAATTTGGTAGAACTTGATATGTTGGATTTTGATGTCATATTGGGGATGGATTGGTTACATGCTTGTTTTTCCTCAGTTGATTATTGAACAAGGGTAGTTAATTTCAATTTCCTAATGAACCCATTTTTGAGTGGAAAGGAGGAAACTCAAACCCTATGGAAAAGATAATTTCATGTCTAAAAGCTTGTAAGTTGAATGCGAAGGTTTGTCTTTATCATTATGTGAGCATCAAGAATATTGAATCCGAGATCCCTTCTTTAGAGTTGGTCCCCGTAGTGAAGGACTTTCCAAAATTCTCTCCCGATGACTTTTCTAGAATTTCTGCCGAATGGGAAATTGACTTCGACAAAGATTTACTGTTGGATACATAACCTATTTCAATCTCTTTTTATCTGGCCTCGGCCGAGTTGAAGGAATTGAAGGCTCACTTCAATGATTTGCTAGATAACGGTTTTATTCAACCAAGCAAATCGACATGGGGTGCCCGGTATTGTTTGTGAATAAGAAAGATAGGTATTTAAGAATGTGCATTGACTACCGCCAATTGAATGAGGTCACTATAATGAAAAAGTATCCACTACCTAGGATTGATGATTTGTTTGACCTACTCTAAGGAGCGAGTTACTTTTGAAAGATTAACTTGAGGTCGGGTTATCACCATCTTAGTGTAAGAGGTGTTGATGTTCTAAAGATGGAATTTAGAACAAGATATAATCATTTTCAAAACCTAGTCATGTCTTTTGGTCTAACAAATGCCCCGGCAGCTTTCATGGACATTATGAATCGAGTACTTAGAAGTTATCTTGATTTGTTTGTGATTGTCTTCATTAACGACATCTTGATATACTCTAGGAGTGATATTGATCATATGAACCATTTGAGAATAGTTTTGCAAGTCCTCAAGGATAAACAACTTTTGCTAAATTTAGTAATTGTGAATTTTGGTTTAGGTCGGTTGCTTCTCTTCGTCACATTATCTCTAGTGAAGGGGTAGAGTTCGATACGAGGAAGATAGATTTGGTCAAAAGTTGGCCTAGACGTGTGAGTCCTACTGATATACAATGATTTTTTGGTTTGTCCAGGTACTATAGGAGGTTTGTTGAGAAATTATCATCTATAGCATCTCAATTAACAGCCTTGACCCAAAAGAATTACAAGCTCAAACGGTAAGAATTATGTGAAAGGGGTTTCCAATTATTTAAAATAAACTCACCTCTGCTCCGTGTTGAACTTACCGAAGGGTACCGAAGAGTTTGTGGTTTATTGTGACGCTTTTCGAGTAGGTTTAAGTTGTTTCCTCATGAAACATGATAGTCGAAACTATAGCTTACTTAATTGTTTGAATTTATTGTTAATAGTCCATATCATCTAAGTAATAATTATTTTAAAAGGGTTTTTAAAAGAATCATTTACTCTTTTATCAGTCAGATAATCTTTACTAAAATTATTCCTATTATTTTATTTTATCTATGAGTTTCTTCCATGCCTAAAGACAACTGTTTTACTATCATGAATAACAATAATATTGTTAACTCAGTTAATTGTTCTATATCTAAAGAAGATATGCGTTTGCAAAATTGGTCTATTCCTAAAGAACCTGTTAATAAAATTTATCAGATAGGTAATTTTAGTTTATTCAAAAGTTTTAATATAAAAACTTGTGAATCTACTTCTGCTATTAATAACTCTTTAGAGACTATTAAATTGCTTATTGCTGCTGACATTGACAGGTGTAAGAAGGAATTTAAATTTCTTCATATTGGTCTTGTACAGGTCGCTGTTAAACCTTTATTCCGTAAAGGTCTTAATATTCCTATTTGTTTAATGCTTAGAGATGCTAGACTTCTCAATGTTGAAGATTCTCTTTTAGGAAACTTAGAAAGTAACCTTGCTCATGGGGCTGTTTATTTCAACTGTTATCCCAATTTTTCGATAGAAATTGAGAACCCCAATATTCTTGATACTCTGACCCTCAATGTCAAAACCAAAAATATGAACAGCAAATTAGGAACCAGAGACTTAGCTGTAATATATCGGGTATATTACAAGCTGATGAAGACCACTATTGCCCCAAAGTCAATTAACTCTAGTCCCAAAGGTGTTACTATGCTAATGGAATCAAACCAAGAGCACAACACTACTTTTGTTCCAAGAATGTTAAAGTGGGATGAAATCCTTTCCGATGAAAGTTGGAAGTTTGACTCCATTACTGACCCTCTTCCCATTCAACCCTCTAGATCTTCCATAGAAAGTATCCTTCAATTTTCTGATGGATGTGTTAACTTAAAATTTCTCAGATCTAATTCTTTCAATCTAGAGTCTTCCAGCAAAAGAATGTCTATTTCTAGACCTTCTACTTCAAAGACCCAGGAAGGAGATGAACATCTGTATGAAACCACGGAGGTTTTAGAACAGCATGGTAAGTTTCGTGCCGAAGGTTTTTTATGAATCTTCTTTTGCAGGTAGCCCTTCTCCTAGCGAAATGAAAGCTCCTTCTCACAAGAAGAAAGATTCTATTGGAACCATTATGTCAGTCGACAAGTTTACTCCTGACTTAAAAAGGATCAATAAATGGTGGGTTAGCCCAAAGCATGCTTTAAAGAAAGCTTGGTATGTAGATACATACACAAAAGAACAAAGGGTCTTATTCAAAGACAAATGGTTCAAAGATATGAAGAGATTCAAAACAGAAATTGAATTCTTCAAATGGTTTGAAGCAACAGGACAAATCGGTGAAAACAGTTCATCGCTTCAAGTCCTAATTAATAGGTGGAACACCAAAGATAAGGTTGTCGAAAGTGTTACTCCACCTCTTGAAGGTTTGAATATCCCTTACAGGAAGGATGTCCTTAAGGAAGCTCCTTTCAAAAACCCTCTGTACACAAAGAAAAGGAAATTGTTACTGTTGAAGATATAAACAAAGTGTTTGAACAGAATAATTATACTAAACAAGTTCTTCATGTTGTATCAAAACAAATTGAAGAATCAAAGTATAATTACAGTGGTACCAGTCAAATTGGTAACAAACCTAGTTCTTCCAGATCAGGTTTCAATTTAGAGACCAATCCTATATTTAAAATCCATAAATTTTCCCCAGAGGATTTTCCCAAACCAACCTCTGAGTTTAGTAATTCCCCGGAAATCCTTGAAAGGATTAGTGAGAAACTTAAAAGAATTAAGATATCTCAAGGAGACAAAGTAGGAGCCATTAAAGAGAGGCTCCCACATTCCAAGAACTTTTATCCCAGACCTTCTTTTCCAGACATCCAGTTTGAAGAAAATCATATGCATCCACAAGGTGTTGCAGATGGTACTGGTATAATAGAATGGAACATAGATTGAATGGCCGATACAATTCTATAACAAACTCCAAGAATGGGAATGAATGTTACAGTCTATAAGTGGAAAGGAAGCACTGATAAACAGGCAGCTAATAAGATAGTTGCAGGTTTCACAGGTACTTTAAGAAATTGGTGGGACAATTATCTCACAGAACTTAACAGAAATGATATTCTTGATGCTGTTGCAAGCAAGAATGTTGTTAAGGTTGAAGGAGAACATACTACTACTACTTTGGAGGTAGTAGAGGATGCTACAGCCACCCTTCTCTATAGCATAGCAAAGCATTTCGTGGGGGAACCACGACTTTTCCATAGAAGAAGTTTGGAAATATTAAACAATCTTTACTGCAAGAAGTTAACTGATTTCAGGTGGTATAAAGATATGTTTATAATTAAGGTCATGCTAAGAGATGACTGTAACAATGATTATTGGAAAGAAAGATTCCTTAGTGGATTACCTCCTCACTTTGAAGAAAAGGTTCGATCTAAGACCTATTCAGATGAACCATGAATTAATGGAAATCTGTAAAAGAGAAATTCATACCCTTTTGAATAATAAAATTATTCGCCCTTCTAAATCACCCTGGAGTTGTTCAGCATTTTACGTTAACAATGCAGCTGAACAAGAACGAGGTGCACCTATATTGGTGATTAATTATAAACCTTTAAACTCTGTTTTAAAATGGATTCGTTACCCGATTCCTAACAAAAGGGATCTTTTAAAAAGAACTTTTAAAGCGAATATTTATAGCAAGTTTGATTTAAAATCGGGTTTTTGGCAAATTCAAATTGCCGAAAAAGATAAATACAAAACAGCTTTCAATGTCCCGTTTGGACAATATGAATGGAATGTTATGCCTTTTGGGCTCAAAAATGCCCCTACAGAATTTCAACATATTATGAATTCTATTTTCAATCATATTAGTCATTTTCAATTGTTTATATTGATGATGTTTTAATCTTTTCCGAAGACATTGATTCTCATTTTAAACATTTAAATATTTTCTTCAAAATCATTAAGCACAATGGTTTGGTCATTAGTGCTAAGAAAATAAAATTATTTCAAACAAAAATCAGATTTTTAGGGCATGATCTTTATCAAGGCACCTACAAACCCATTTGCAGATCTATTGAGTTTTCTGATAAATTCCCCAATGTCATTTTGGATAAAACTCAGTTGTAGAGATTTCTTGGAAGTATCAACTACGTAGCTGACTTCATTCCGAAAGTTCGGCATATCTGTAAGCCTCTCTTTGACAGGTTAAAGTAAGATCCTTCACCATGGAATGATTAACAAACCAAGGCAGTTATCCTCCTTAAAGATATGGTTAAAAACCTTCCTTGTTTGGGTATTTCCAACCCTGAATTCTTCATGATCGTTGAGACTGATTCATCTGACATCGGATACGGTGGAATCCTTAAGCAAAGGAAAAGCCCCGGTTCACCTGAAAAATAATTCCGTTATTCTTCAGAAATCTGGAATTCCGCCCAAAAAATTTATAGCACGGTCAAAAAGAAGATCCTTGCTATCGTTCTCTGTATAACCAAGTTCCAAGATGACTTGATTAATAAAGAATTTCTGCTTAGAGTAGATTGCAAATCTGCTAAAGAGATCCTCCAAAAGGATGTTAAGAATATTGTTTCTAAACAAATTTTGCTAGGTGGCAAGCCTTGTTATCTAGTTTTGATTTCCAAATTGAGTTTATTAAAGGCGAAAATAATTCGTTGCCAGACTTTCTAACTCGTGAATTCTTGCAGGGAAAATCAAAATGAGGCCCTCTTCAAGATCCATAACAGGAAGCCCTTTCAGAAACAAAGGGAAAAGTCCTGAAGGAAAACCTTCAGCAAAACCCTTTGCTATCAGGCCATCTTCGAGTGACCAAAACAAATTCTCAAGTTTAGCAAGCCTGCCACCCATTAACCCAGCCTTCTAAATAACTCATTTTCCTCCTTTGCCTCCGAGCTCTAATAAACCTTTTAAACAAGTTGTTGAACCCTGTTCACACTCACCAACAGGAATACCCAGATATTCCTCCCCTCAAACCAAAGATTCTTACATAATGAAAGCTCCTGAAAGCTTCAAAGAAGAGGTTGCACCAACTACTGCTTCTACTACAGATAAAACAACTACAAAGGTACGAGAAACCTTTGAAATCATCTCTTTGCATGTCTCCCCAATTTTAGCCCTTGACAAAGATTATGAAAATTTTGAGGTAATGCATCTTGTTAAACCTCTATTTTCTAATAGAAATTATGTGGATACTGATAATCCACTAAAAACTAGAAAATACTTTGAATTTATCGTTGTTGATACATGCTCAATTGAGGTTGAGCATAAACTTAATGATAGCTCTGACCCTGATAGTATCGCTTACTCAATTGAGGTAGATCACTTGCATACACCTATTAACTTATCGAGGGAACACAGACCTCAAACATTAAATTGGCATGACTACAGATCAGCCTGGTTCAACTTCTTATATCTTAGACCAACTACTCACACATGGTTTGTCAAATATAGCCAAGAAGTGACAAAGAAAGTCATCCCAAGGTGGTTTTATGAATGGTGGAACTGTTTTGGCGGAAACATGCAAGGTCTACCCAAAAACTTTGCGGACAAATTCAGTTCGTTCCAACTAGATCAAGACATATCTTCTCTCCCAGAGAACATAAAACTATGTAAATACTTTATTCAAAAAAGAATATCTTATATTATTGGTTGGACCTTTTGTATTGTAGAATTTGACAGGATCAAGTATCTGTCGAGAGAGGTTCTGATTAAAGGATGGTCTCCAGCTCCAAAAGAAATTGCAGTTGTTAATCAATTGATCTCTATAAGATCTCCCCATAAGTCTTTATATAAAAATGAACTAAAATTAAGACTACAAAAAGCCTTGTCAGATCTAGATTCTGAAGACAATGAGCAACCTATAATGAAGCTCCTTGAAGAAGCGTCATCTTCTCAGAGTGACGACAATGGAGACATGTTAAAACCTAAGGCCTTGGCACAATCTTATTCAGATCCATTTTATGATTAATCTCTAGTTGAGGATATTAAAATCCGGAATAACTAGTCTTTCAGATAGAGGCTCTTAGAGCTGGAATTATCTAGAAAGAAGAGGAAGAGTCTCAAAGAGATGGAATTTCCTTTTGATTAAATTATTAAAATGAACTCTGACCCACAAAGCATGGTCTACACAGCATCATCAACAAGTACTGCCGACAAAATGGCAGACAATTTTACTTTTCAAAAAGAAAAGACGACAAACAACTTTATCAAAAGGATAAAGATAAAGATAAGAATGATTTTACTTTATCAAGAGCAACGGACGGAAATCAATAGCCAATCAGAAGAGAAGCTTTCAGATTTCCTTATCTCTTTGTCTTTAATTTCTTGCCTATATAAGGCAATGTAATTTCTCATTTAAAGCATCAGAAAATCTTCACTACTATAATTTTCTTGAATGCTCTCCCTATATGTAAAGAATATGCTTCGTATGGAATAAAGTCTTCTTTATTAGTAAGCCTTTTTATCTTCTTTATTTTGAATTCCGCACGATCCGTTTTTGGTAGAAACTTATGATAAGATGATGAAATAGTTTTAATTTAGTTTATCTGATTAATGAATTATTATTTGATTCTATATTATCTTCCGAAATAATCTTACTTAGTATAATATACTCTTTTAACTTTAATTAAAACAATTTTAAAGGCTTTGTTTCACATTATCATGTTGAGGTTTTGTCTCTGCATAAGTCTAAGTATGCCGATTAATCTCCGGCTTAAGAATTTGGGTAGCCTTTGGGAGATCATTGTAAGTCCAGTAAGAACCAGGAAGGGCAGGCAGCCGATCTTATGGTGATCTGTTCTACAATAAGACTTGCCAAAGACATGTTACATCCAACAGGCGTGATAATAGTCGAAACTATAGCTTACTTAATTGTTTGAATTTATTGTTAATAGTCCATATCATCTAAGTAATAATTATTTTAAAAGGGTTTTTAAAAGAATCATTTACTCTTTCATCAGTCAGATAATCTTTACTAAAATTATTCCTATTATTTTATTTTATCTATGAGTTTTTTCCATGCCTAAAGACAACTGTTTTACTATCATGAATAACAATAATATTATTAACTCTGTTAATTGTTCTATAACTAAAGAAGATATGCGTTTGCAAAATTGGTCTATTCCTAAAGAACCTGTTAATAAAATTTATCAGATAGGTAATTTAAGTTTATTCAAAAGTTTTAATATAAAAACTTGTGGATCTACTTCTGCTATTAATAACTCTTTAGAGACTATTAAATTGCTTATTGCTGCTAACATTGACAGGTATAAGAAGGAATTTTAAATTTCTTCATATTGGTCTTGTACAGGTCGCTGTTAAACCTTTCTTTTGTAAAGGTCTTAATATTCCTATTTGTTTAATGCTTAGAGATGCTAGACTTCTCAATGTTGAAGATTCTCTATTAGGAATCATAGAAAGTAACCTTGCTCATGGGTCTGTTTATTTCAACTGTTATCCCAATTTTTCGATAGAAATTGAGGACCCCAATATTCTTGATACTCTAACCCTCAATGTCAAAACCAAAAATATGAACAGCAAATTAGGAAGCAGAGACTTAGCTGTAATATATCGGGTATATTACAAGCTGATGAAGACCACTATTGCCCCAAAGGCAATTAACTCTAGTCCCAAAGGTGTTACTAAGCTAATGGAATCAAACCAAGAGCACATCACTACTTTTGTGCCTAGAATGTTAAAGTGGGATGAAATCCTTTCCGATGAAAGTTGGAAGTTTGAGTCCATTACTGACCCTCTTCCCATTCAACCCTCTAGATCTTCCATAGAAAGTATCCTTCAATTTTCTGATGGATCTGTTAACTTAAAATTTCTCAGATCTAATTCTTTCAATCTAGAGTCTTCCAGCAAAAGAATGTCTATTTCTAGACCTTCTACTTCAAAGACACAGGAGGGAGATGAACATCTGTATGAAACCACGGAGGTTTTAGAACAGCATGGTAAGTTTCGTGCCGAAGGTTTTTTATGAATCTTCTTTTGCAGGTAGCCCTTCTCCTAGCGAAATGAATGCTCCTTCTAACAAGAAGAAAGATTCTATTGGAACCATTATGTCTGTCGACAAGTTTACTCCTGACTTAAAAAGGATCAATAAATGGTGGGTTAGCCCAAAGCATGCTTTAAAGAAAGATTGGTATGTAGATACATACACAAAAGAACAAAGGGTCTTATTCAAAGACAAATGGTTCAAAGATATGAAGAGATTCAAAACGGAAATTGAATTCTTCAAATGGTTTGAAGCCACAGGACAAATCGGTGAAAACAGTTCATCGCTTCATGTCCTAATTAATAGGTGGCACACCAAACATAAGGTTGTCGAAAGTGTTACTCCACCTCTTCAAGGTTTGAATATCCCTTACAGGAAGGATGTCCTTAAGGCAGCTCCTTTCAAAAAACCCTCTGTACACAAAGAAAAGGAAATTGTTACTGTTGAAGATATAAACAAAGTCTTTGAACAGAATAATTAAACTAACCAAGTTCTTCATGTTGTATCAAAACAAATTGAAGAATCAAAGTATAATTACAGCGGTACCAGTCAAATTGGTAACAAACCTTTTTCTTCCAGATCAGGTTTCAATTTAGAGACCAATCCTATATTTAAAATCCATAAATTTTCCCCAGAGGATTTTCCCAAACCAACCTCTGAGTTTAGTAATTCCCCGTAAATCCTTGAAAGGATTAGTGAGCAACTTAAAAGAATTAAGATATCTCAAGGAGACAAAGTAGGAGCCATTAAAGAGAGGATCCCACATTCCAAGAACTTTTATCCTAGACCTTCTTTTCCAGACATCCAGTTTGAAGAAAATCATATGCATCCACAAGGTGTTGCAGATGGTACTGGTATAATAGAATGGAACATAGATTGAATGGCTGATGGCCAAATCTATAACAAACTCCAAGAATGGGAATGAATGTTACAGCCTATAAGTGGAAAGGAAGCACTGATAAACAGGCAGCTAATAAGATAGTTGCAGGTTTCACAGGTACTTTAAGAAATTGGTGGGACAATTATCTCACAGAACTTAACAGAAATGATATTCTTGATGCTGTTGCAAGCAAGAATGTTGTTAAGGTTGAAGGAGAACATACTACTACTACTTTGGAGGTAGTAGAGGATGCTACAGCCACCCTTCTCTATAGCATAGCAAAGCATTTCGTGGGGGAACCACGACTTTTCCATAGAAGAAGTTTGGAAATATTAAACAATCTTTACTGCAAGAAGTTAACTGATTTCAGGTGGTATAAAGATATGTTTATAATTAAGGTCATGCTAAGAGATGACTGTAACAATGATTATTGGAAAGAAAGATTCCTTAGTGGATTACCTCCTCACTTTGAAGAAAAGGTTCGATCTAAGATAAGGGATCGATGTGAAGGAAAGATCCCATATTCAGAAATGACTTATGGAGATCTTACTAGCTTAATTCACTTCGTAGACATGGAGCTATGTACAGACCTTAAGTTAAAGGAACAACTTAAGAAAGATAAAAAATTTTCGAGTAACGAGCTTGGCAGTTTTTGTCAAGACTTTGGATTCCCTAGTCTGAAACCACCTTCTGCTAAGAAGCATTCCAAGGTTGAACGATCAAGAAAATCGTCTCCTGAAAAGAAGTCCTGTAAGAGAAAAGGAACTTCTAAGGGTAAGAGAAGCAAAAGGGCTTCTCACAAAACTTCTGATGAATGTTGGACTTGTGGAAAGTCAGGACACAAGTCTCCTGATTGTCCAAGAAACAAGAAAAAAGGAAAGAAAATCAATCTTCTTCAAATAGACAAAGAAACTAAAGAAAAGTTTCTAACTATTCTCAATGAAGAAGAATCTGAATAAGAATTATCTTCAGGAAAAGAAAGCGGAACTGAGGATGAAGAGTTCCTCAATGTTGCTCAGGATGATTCAGATAGCAGTGATCACGGATGCAATTGTGAAGGAGCAGTTTGTCATTGTGGCAATCAATCAATTAGAGTTCTCTCAGAAGACTCTGCAGAGATTCTCTTTTCCACCATCGAGCACATCAAAGATGATGAAGCACGAAGAAGCTATCTCCTTGAACTCCAAAAGCTTGTCTTAAAGCAAAAGGATAAAGAGATTACAAGGAACGTAACTCCTTTCAGCATGAAACAAATCATGCAAAGATATACTGATAAAAAGGAAGAACCCTCTATCAGTGATCTTAGAGCAGAGGTAAAACTTCTCAAAGAAGAAGTTCGTGAAGTAAAATCCAGACTTCACAAAGTTGAAATTGATGCCCTAGCAAATCAATTTCTTAAAGACAATGATGTATCTCTCAAAGGGAAAGAGATTGCTACCTCAGAAGATGAAGAATCTTCCGATCAATCAGCCCCTTCATCACCTAAATGTATCAATAATGCAGGTATTAGTATGATCACTAAAGTGAGACTTCAGAGTTCTCACATTATGATTAAACTAGTCGTTAATTCTAATTTTGTACTTAACAAAATTGCGTTGTTAGACAGTGGTGCAGATCGCAATTGCATTGTTGAAGGACTCATCCCTACCAAGTACCTCCAGAAAGGAACTACTAGATTAAGCAGTGCGACTGGTGAGCGTATCTGTATAAATTATAAGCTTTCTAATGCTTATATCTGCAGTAACGGTATCTGCCTTGCTAATGATTTTGTTATAACAAAAAACATTAATGAGGAAATTATTCTGGGAATACCTTTCATTACCCAAATTAAACCTTATATTTCAGATTTTGATTCGATCAAAACAAAAATTTTAGGGAAACAAATTTCCTTCCCATTTATCAAGACACTTTCTATTGAAGAAAGTAAATTTTTACATCAACAAACTGCTTTCAAAATCAACCAAATTAGTTTTTTGAAAGATGATATTAAAATTAAAAAAATTGAACAAATTTTAAAAACCCCAGAGATGGTTACTAAAATTACCAATCTTCAAAAGAGATTTGAAAAAGAAATTTGCTCAGAATTTCCAAACACGTTTTGGGATAGAAAATCTCATGTTATTGATTTACCATACATTGATGATTTTGATGAAAAGGCTATCTCCACAAAAGCTAGACCTATTCAGATGAACCATGAATTAATGGAAATCTGTAAAAGGGAAATTCATACCCTTTTGAATAATAAAATTATAAGCCCTTCTAAATCACCCTGGAGTTGTTCAGCATTTTACGTTAACAATGCAGCTGATCAAGAACGAGGTGCACCTAGATTGGTGATTAATTATAAACCTTTAAACTCTGTTTTAAAATGGATTCATTACCCGATTCCTAACAAAAGGGATCTTTTAAAAAGAACTTTTAAAGAGAATATTTATAGCAAGTTTGATTTAAAATCGGGTTTTTGGCAAATTCAAATTGCCGAAAAAGATAAATATAAAACAGCTTTCAATGTCCAGTTTGGACAATATGATTGGAATGTTATGCCTTTTGGGCTAAAAAATGCCCCTTCAGAATTTCAAAATATTATGAATTCTATTTTCAATCATATTAGTCATTTTTCAATTGTTTATATTGATGATGTTTTAATCTTTTCCGAAGACATTGATTCTCATTTTAAACATTTAAATATTTTCTTCAAAATCATTAAGCAGAATGGTTTGGTCATTAGTGCTAAGAAAATAAAATTATTTCAAACAAAAATCAGATTTTTAAGGCATGATCGTTATCAAGGCACCTACAATCCCATTTGCAGATCTATTGAGTTTTCTAATAAATTCCCCAATGTCATTTTTGATAAAACTCAGTTGCAGAGATTTCTTGGAAGTATCAACTACGTAGCTGACTTCATTCCGAAAGTTCGGCATATCTGTAAGCCTCTCTTTGACAGGTTAAAGAAAGATCCTTCACCATGGAATGATGAACAAACCAAGGCAGTTATCCTCCTTAAAGATATGGTTAAAAACCTTCCTTGTTTGGGTATTTCCAACCCTGAATTCTTTATGATCGTTGAGACTGATGCATCTGACATCGGATACGGTGGAATCCTTAAGCAAAGGAAAAGCCCCGGTTCACCTGAACAATTAGTCCGTTATTCTTCAGGAATCTGGAATTCCGCCCAAAAAAATTATAGCGCGGTCAAAAAGAAGATCTTTGCTATCGTTCTCTGTATAACCAAGTTCCAAGACGACTTGATTAATAAAGAATTTCTGCTTAGAGTAGATTGCAAATCTGCTAAAGAGATCCTCCAAAAGGATGTTAAGAATATTGTTTCTAAACAAATTTTTGCTAGGTGGCAAGCCTTGTTATCTAGTTTTGATTTCCAAATTGAGTTTATTAAAGGCGAAAATAATTCGTTGCAAGACTTTCTAACTCGTGAATTCTTGCAGGGAAAATCAAAATGAGGCCCTCTTCAAGAGCCATAATAGGAAGCCCTTTCAAAAACAAAGGGAAATGTCCTCAAGGAAAACCTTCAGCAAAACCCTTTGCTATCAGGCCATCGTCGAGTGACCAAAACAAATTCTCAGCTTTAGCAAGCCTGCCACCCATTAACCCAGCCTTCTCAATAACTCCTTTTCCTCCTTTGCCTCCGAGCTCTAATAAACCTTTTAAACAAGTTGTTGAACCCTGTTCACACTCACCAACAGGAATACCCAGATATTCCTCCCCTCAAACAAAAGATTCTTACATAATGAAAGCTCCTGAAAGCTTCAAAGAAGCGGTTGCACCAACTACTGCTTCTACTACAGATAAAACAACTACAAAGGTACGAGAAACCTGTGAAATCATCTCTTTGCAGGTCTCCCCAAATTTAGCCCTTGACAAAGATAATGAAAATTTTGAGGTAAAGCATCTTGTTAAACCTCTATTTTCTAATAGATATTGTGTGGATACTGATAATCCACTAAAAACTAGAAAATACTTTGAATTTATCCTTGTTGATACAGGCTTCAATTGAGGTTGAGCATAAACTTAATGATAGCTCTGACCCTGATAGTATCGCTAACTCTAAAGTGACTATCAAGAAAATTTTATCTCCTTTTGAGTGGCGGTAGATCACTTGCATACACCTATTAACTTATCGAGGGAACACAGACCTCAACCATTCAATTGGCATGACTATAGATCAGCCTGGTTCAACTTCTTATATCGTAGACCAACTACTCACACATGGTTTGTAAAATATAGCCCAGAAGTGACAAAGAAAGTCATCCCAATGTGGTTTTATGAATGGAGGAACTGTTTTGGCGGAAACATGCAAGTTCTACCCAAAAACTCTGCGGACAAATTCAGTTCGTTCCGACTAGATCAAGACATATCTTCTCTCCCAGAGAACATAAAACTATGTAAATACTTTATTCAAAAAAGAATATCTTATATTATTAGTTGGACCTTTTGTATTGTAGAATTTGACAGGATCAAGTATCTGTCGAGAGAGGTTCTGATTAAAGGATGGTCTCCAGCTCCAAAAGAAATTGCAGTTGTTAATCAATCGATCTCAAGAATATCTCCCCAGAAGTCTTTATCTAAAAATGAACTAAAAATAAGACTACAAAAAGCCTTGTTAGATCTAGATTCTGAAGACAATGAGCAACCCAGAATGAAGCTCCTTGAAGAAGCGTCATCTTCTCAGAGTGACGACAATGGAGACATGTTAAATCCTAAGGCCTTGGCACAGTCTTATTCAGATCCATTTTATGATTAATCTCTAGTTGAGGATATTAAAATCCGGAATAACTAGTCTTTCAGATAGAGGCTCATAGAGCTGGAATTATCTAGAAAGAAGAGGAAGAGTCTCAAAGAGATGGAATTTCCTTTTGATTAAATTATTAAAATGAACTCTGACCCACAAAGCATGGTCTACAGAGCATCATCAACAAGTATTACCGACAAAATGGCAGACAATTTTACTTTTCAAAAAGAAAAGACGACAAACAACTTTATCAAAAGGATAAAGATAAAGATAAGAATGCTTTTACTTTATCAAGAGTAACGGACGGAAATCAATAGCCAATCAGAAGAGAAGCTTTCAGATTTCCTTATCTCTTTGTCTTTAATTTCTTGCCTAAATAAGGTAATGTAATTTCTCATTCTAAGCATCAGAAAATCTTCACTACTATAATTTTCTTGAATGCTCTCCCTCTATGTAAAGAATATGGTTCGTATGGAATAAAGTCTTCTTCATTAGTAAGCCTTTTTATCTTCTTTATTTTGAATTCCGCACGATCCGTTTACCTCTGATAGGTTAAGTACACCATGTTACGTCTAGGGGGTGCTCCCCGATCGTGCCAAAGTGCCTAGTTGAACGAGGAATTGTTATGGTTGTGGTAAGAACGTCCACATGAATAGGGAATACCCTATGATGAAGTCTCAGGGAAGGGAAAATTCCCAAGAACAAGAAAGTGCTCTAAATCCCGATTCTCTTAAAAAGAATCACTTTTATGCTCACTAATCCTAAGGTGATCAAGAGAGCTCCGTGGATGTTGTTACTGATATGTTGCAAGTATTTTCAATTAATGTATATGCATTGTTGGATCCCGGTACCACTTTATATTTTGTGACTCCTTTTGTGGCTATGAAATTTTATATGCTTCCCGATGTCTTGGGTGAACCGTTTCCGATTTCTACCCCGGTGTGTGATTTCACGGTGTCTAAAAGTGTCTATAAAGGTTGTCCTATTTCCTTGCCCTATATAGTTACATTATTTAATTTGGTAGAACTTGATATGTTGGATTTTGATGTCATATTGGGGATGGATTGGTTACATGCTTGTTTTGCCTCAGTTGATTATTGAACAAGGGTAGTTAATTTCAACTTCCTAATGAACCCATTTTTGAGTGGAAAGGAGGAAACTCAAACCCTATGGGTAAGATAATTTCATGTCTAAAAGCTTGTAAGTTGATTGCGAAGGTTTGTCTTTATCATATTGTGAGCATCAAGGATATTGAATCTGAGATCCCTTCTTTAGAGTTGGTCCCCGTAGTGAAGAACTTTCCAAAATTCTCTCCCGATGACTTTTCTAGAATTTCAGCCGAATTGGAAATTGACTTCGACAAAGATTTACTGTTGGATACATAACCTATTTCAATCTCTCCTTATCTGGCCTCGGCCGAGTTGAATGAATTTAAGGCTCACTTCAATGATTTACCAGATAACGGTTTTATTCAACCAAGCAAATCGACATGGGGTGCCCGGTATTGTTTTGTGAAGAAGAAAGATAGGTATTTAAGAATGTGTATTGACTACCGCCAATTGAATGAGGTCACTATAATGAAAAAGTATCCACTACCTAGGATTGATGATTTGTTTGACCTACTCTAAGGAGCGAGTTACTTTTGAATGATTAACTTGAGGTCGGGTTATCACCATCTTAGTGTAAGAGGTGTTGATGTTCTAAAGAAGGAATTTAGAACAAGATATAATAATTTTGAAATCCTAGTCATGTCTTTTGGTCTAACAAATGCCCCGGCAGCTTTCATGGACATTATGAATCGAGTACTTAGAAGTTATCTTGATTTGTTTGTAATTGTCTTCATTAACGACATCTTGATATACTCTAGGAGTGATATTGATCATATGAACCATTTGAGAATAGTTTTGCAAGTCCTCGAGGATAAACAACTTTTGCTAAATTTAGCAATTGTGAATTTTGGTTTAGGTCGGTTGCTTCTCTTCGTCACATTATCTCTAGTGAAGGGGTAGAGGTCGATACGAGGAAGATAGATTTGGTCAAAAGTTGGCCTAGACGTGTGAGTCCTACTGATATACAATGATTTTTGGGTTTGTCCAAGTACTATAGGAGGTTTGTTGAGAAATTATCATCTATAGCATCTCAATTAACAGCCTTGACCCAAAAGAATTACAAGCTCAAATGGTAAGAATTATGTAAAAGGGGTTTCCAATTATTTAAAATAAACTCACCTCTGCTCCCGTGTTGAACTTACCGAAGGGTACCGAAGAGTTTGTGGTTTATTGTGACGCTTTTCGAGTAGGTTTAAGTTGTTTCCTCATGAAACATGGCAAGGTGATATCATATGTCTCTAGGTAACTCAAGGTGAATTAGAAGAACTACCCAACTCATGACCTTAAACTAGAGGCCATAGTGTTTCCCTTAAAGAGTTGGAGACACTATCTCAATGGGGTACATGTTGATGTGTTCAATGATCACAAGAGTCTCCAATATGTGTTCACTCAAAAAGACTTGAACCTACGCCAAAGGAGGTAGTTAAAACTTTTAAAGGATTATGATATGAGTATATTATACAATCCTAGGAAAGCTAATGTGGTTGCGGATGTTTTGAGTTGAATTTGTGTGGGTAGTGTGACTTATGTGGGTGGTGAGAAGAAAGAGTTAGTAAAACTAATAGGGTGTCCGACTAGATGAATCCTCAAAGGGTGGTTTCATGGTTCGTCATAACTCCGAATCGTCTTTAGTGGTTGAGGTGAAGACTAAGCAATATCATGCTCCTCTATTGATAGAGTTTAAGGAATCGGAGTCTTTCTCGCAGGGGGAGAATGGAGTACTTAAGTACCAAGGTAGATTGTGTGTGCCTGGCGTAGATTGCTTAAGGGAACAAATCAGGAAAGAGTCTCATGGTTCTTGATATTCCATTCACCCGGGTGCCATAAAAATGTACCATCACTTGCGCGAGATTTATTGGTGGAACGGGATGAAAAGGGAGATAGAAAACTTGGTGAAAGGTGCTCAAATTGCAAATAAGTCAAAGTCAAGCATCAAGAACAGGGAGGTCTGACTCAAGGTATTGAGGTCCCCACTTGGAAGTTGGAAGATGTCAACATGGACTTTGTGGTAGGGTTGCCTCGTACACATAGGCAACATTACTCCATTTGGTTTATAGTGGATAGATTGAGTAAATCAACCCACTTCCTTCCCGTTAAAGTCTCTTCTTTGGTGGAGGAGTATGCTAGATTTTACATTAAGGAGATCATAAAGTTGCATGGGGCCCCTTTAATGATCATTTCGGATAAAGGTACCCAATTTACTTCCTACTTTTGGAGTTCTTTCAAAAGTGGGCTTGGTACTCAAGTGAAAATTCTTACAGCTTTCCACCCTCAAACGGATTGTCAAGAAGAGTGCACCATCAAACCCTAGAAGACATGTTGAGGTAATTGGGATTACCACCTACCTTTGCTAGAATTTCCTACAACAATAGCTACCATTTGAATATTTCAATGGCACCATTCAAAGCACTCTATAGTAGGAGGTGCCGGTCTCCACTTGAATGGTTTGAAGTGGGTGAGTTTTATCTTCATCATCCTGAGGTAGTTTATGAGGCTACGGAGAAAGTTGACTTATAAGGGAGAGGTTGAAGACGGCTTATAGTTGGCAAAAGTCTTATGCTGACAATAGAAAAAAGGACCTTGACTTTGAACTAGGAGATTGGGTCTACTTGCAAATTTCACCCATGAAAGGGGTGACGAGGTTTGGCAAAAAGGGGAAACTTAGTCCCCGGTATGTGGGCCCTTATAGAATTTCGAAGCGAGTCGGAAAAGTAGCATATGAATTAAAATTTCCAATTGAATTGGGCCCGGTTCATCAAGTATTCCATGTGTCTATGCTCAAGAAATGTATAGAGGATCCAGTGTCTATTCTCCGTATAGAAGGTTTAGGGGTAAATGAGAACCTTTATTATGAAGAGGTTCCGGTTGACATATTGGATCTTCAAGTTAAGAAATTTAGAAATAAAGAGGATGTCTCTGTAAAAGTTCTATATAGGAACCATCTAGTTGAGGGTGCAACATGGGATGCTGAGGCCGACATGAGGCCGAGGCCGACATGGAATCCCGCTATCCTCATCTCTTTTCTCATACTCCTTTTCAAGGTTAAGGTTAGTAGTTTCTCTTAATGGTGATTATAAATAATGTTGATATTATCCTGTTTTTCTAGTATGTGCATATTCTAGTAGAAATTCATGCTTAAATTGAGTTTTCATCAAATATGTATATTGTGGTTAGCTTACACTTAAAAATGAAGTGTTCTACATTGTCTTCTTGAGAATAGTATCGATAATTTTTTATGTTGTTTTAATAAGAATTTATCATGTCAACTCTTTAAATGCTCATATTGAGCTTATAATATAATGGAGAAGGTAATTCCTCCTTATATGATATGAAATGGTGAGCTCTTATGTGATGAATTGTGAAATAAGTTCCTATGCTTTAGGGATATTATTATGTGTTGAAAGGATTTGAGAATTACTCCTATGATCTTTGACTCATTATGATATTGCTTCTTGTTGGGCTGCTAGTCTTGAGTATCTCTCTTCTTTCCCTATAGACGAATTAAGGTTTCATTCAAGGATGAATGTTCCTAAAGGGGGATATTGTAACACCCCAGAAATTCTATGACCTAGACTAGATCTCCACATGATGAATAATGATGATTTTAGACCTAAAACGAAGGCAATTGACTTAGTTAGGAAGTATTAAAGGTTAAACTTCAAGGAACGTCCATGACATTCGGAAGATAGTGAAAGTGATCTAGTGCGTATTTAGGTCTTGGAGGGGGGGTTTTAAGGGTCGTATGAAGGTCAAACTTTGTATAAATGCTTAGGGTACACATTAGAGAATGTTTAGGTTAAAACATACGGGTACGACTCCCTGAGGACCACTCTAAGGGCCCTCTAGGAGGACCCAAACATTTGACCAAAAAGGTGTAAAAACAGCTTTGCAATCGACAGGTGCAGAGGACAGTCCGTCGATGAGCTCATGTTCTGTAATTTGGGGTTCATAAATGGAAAGATGGACCTTCAATTGATGGCGTCGATGGGTGGCGGCGAACTAATGCACTACACGGCCAAGCTAAGGGTTGTTTGGTAAATTCTACCGTTGGCCAATTAAATGTAGATTCGGTCTAAATTAGTTTTTTTTAGGTATATTAAGGGATTTTGATTCATTAAACAAGTATTCACACTTCAAAATCCCAAAACCCCTAAGACTCTCACTTCTCTCTAGTTTCTCTCTCCCCAACTCAAACTTCCATTTAAGAAACTTTGGATCTTCAAGTAGAAGAAAAATTCACCATGTAATCCAACACAAATTCGTGGATAATCATATTTAAGGTATGGTTTATTTCACTCTTAGGACTTCTTTCCAAAAAAGACCCCTCCAAAGAGTATTTCAAAACTCCCCAAAACTAGGGTTTGTATCTATATATACATGGGTCCTCTTCGAAAAAGGAAATTTATGAATCCATTGTGATGAATTATGATCCATTATTGTTTTTTAACTTTTTCATCATTTTTAATTGTTGGTAATCACTTGACATTTCCTCTTGGACCGTTGTTCTTCCCTAAACCATTAAACCTTGAAATTTCTATGGTGATTGTAGAGGATGATGAGTATATAGATTGTGTAGAATGATGTTAGCTTTGTATTGATTCTTGAATTTACCTTGTTTATGTGTTGATTATGTATTCTTGGGTAATTGAAGTATAAAGTCTCATGAAGGGGCAAAAAGGTATAAAGGTTTGTTCTTTCTTGAACTCAATTATGAAAGATGAATTACTTAGATAGTAATGATCCTATGTCTAATGTGTTTTTGTGGTGTTGATGATAAGTATCTCTCATCCTTAACCCTATACACTATATCTATGAAGTATGTAAGTATGTTAAGGTATGATTATTATATGATTGAAAAGTAGTTCACATGATTATAATGAAGTGTTAAAGTGAAAGTGTTACTCACTTACTAGGGGTTTCTAAAGTGAAAGGATAGTTTTCACTTATGATTTCCTATGAGCTATTATGATGAGGTAGTTACATAAGGTTCTATAAAAGTCTAGTGTGAACTTATATGGTGACTAATGATGGTTACTAAAAGGTAGTAGATGCTTAGCACCGAAAGGGCATGTAAATGAGATGGGAGTCTCATGATTAGCGAATCCGGCTCCCCACATGGGTTTCCTCACGATTAGTAAGTCCGAATTTCCCAAGATATGTGGTGTATCATGAGATCAAAACCCTCATGTTTAGTAAGTTTGGGTTTCTAGCAACAGTCTCCTTGACCCTTAACTATGTGCCCACATAGGACTCTAGCTTACTGGATCCACCTAGATAGCTATGTATGAGAGGTTACACCTTAGGCAAGTGTTAAACCTATCTTTTCGGTGTGGGAGTAGATCACCGGATTTCATGTAGCTAACATGGTCTAATGTAGGTTATTGAAAATTCTTCCCTAATGGTAAAAGTAAATGGACAAAGAAGTGTATGAACTCTTTGTAGACCTTTCTTTAGGGTTTCTACATAGTATGAGGGAGGGTATGGGTCTTCTCTAATACATTGCACTTGTGGGATCCTAAGAGATGGTTCTAGTAGTGTCCCATATGATTAGGTTGATTATGACCTGAGTTTTTAAGCTACATACGATCTTTATGAATAAAACATGTTACGATAAAGTATGAGATTATGAGTGTTGCATTTAGTAGGTTGCTTAATGTGATACTTAGCTTTGGATGGGGTTATGGGACTCTTTTCTTTGAATTGCACAAAGATTGCTTGGGTTGCCTACATGTTGGGTTGATATTATGTTTGGTTGGCTTATAATTCTTATTATATGTGCATGTTGAGTTAAATTAATAGAAAGCATGTTTTTGACTAAAATGTCCTTTTATACATGAATTGATGATTTTTATGCATAGAATTCATACATAGTACGTGTAATGTATTAACCCATATCCCTTTTTCCCACACAATGTAGGTTCAGACCGTTAAGGATTTCAAGTTCACTTCTCAAGACACTTGGACTTGCTTCTCTAAGTTTGTGAGTCCTCAAGTACGAGGACAAAAACCCCATATTCTAGATTACTAGTTTTTGTAATGTTTGAAAGAGGATATTGTACTTTACTAATTCGAGACGTTCTCATTGTTGTATAGGCTAAGTCCCAAGTTTCTATTCCTCTATGTCTAGATGGGACATTGTAACAAAGTTAGATGATAGTTTCCTTATATGAAGTGAAGTGAACTACTAAAGTAAAAGTTTTAAATTTTCCACACTTTTATTCTATGATACATGTTATGATGTATGATAAGGGATTGTATAAGACCTCTTCGAGGTCGAATAAACTGGTAATGACTGGGGGGGTACCCTTGGGTCATTAGAGTTAGTTTACATTTTGAACTATAGGAGATATTTCATTTAACACATCTTAGTTCCATGGATACGGAGATTGCTACTAGTAACCCGAAATCTACCAGGTGAAGGCTTTTATTTCATGAGATCTAATTTGGGATAACCCAGCCTCTTCTATGTGAGTTCCCCCTTTACCTTGAATATTTCGGACATCAACTAGGATTTGTTATCCTTTCAACTTGGAGCCCGGACCCTACCTTGTGTGAACTTCCATATCATTGTCAATATCCACTTGGGGTCAAGAATACACTCCTAAGCTTATTTTTAAGTTTTACTTAGCATTCATGTCTCATGGAAGGATGTCCTTGAAAATCAATCCATATTCAAGTGATTCTATCACTTCATGCATTCAAGCATTCACTAGGTAGGTAAGGCCTTCTACCACAATTCTATCCATTAGTCTTCTATTCTCATATAGACTTTACTTTTAAAGCCTTAACATACATAATTCATCATATTAGCTTTACTTTCAAATCCATGGTGATCAACATTCATGACTTAAAGCTTTTCTCTCAAAGTTTTACCTCTTACAATCATCATACATATCTTGATCACAAGACATTCTAGTCACAAGCTTCGTCTTTGGGAAATTCTAGTCATAACTAATCATAAAGGCTCAATATCAATCATTAATAATCATGACCCATCATATAATCTTTAATCTAATTCAATTAATGTTGACATACTTCTTTTATTTAGCAATTACAATACATATCATTAATTCTAGAAGATCAAACATGAATCCTCAATTTTACTTCACAAGGTATAACCCCACATTCTTCAATTTCATAAATAAGACTAGGGTTACCCATATAAAACTTCAAATATGATAATAATATCATTATTCACTACTAATTCAATAATAAACAATCAATATCCAAGCAATTGGATTCATACTCAGCTAAACCCACATTTTATGAAAGAACCCTAACTAGAATTGGGGATTCATCTTCACAAATGGAGGAATTCTAGGGGGCTCCATTATGGAAGAATGCATTGATGAATAGTATAATATATTTTGATTATAAAGCCTAAGAATCTTGGAAGACTATACCTTCTCCTTCTTCTTCTCCTTCTCCTTTTCCTTCTCCTTCTCCTTCTTCTAAAGAGAGAATTTTTTAGCGGGAATTGGGTTCTTTTGGGTGAGTTGAAATGATGATTTGCAATCACTTAATTAAGGGTCCAAATTATATATCATAGGTCTAATTTACGTTCAAATGACTCCACTTAATAACTAATTAATTCTACAAAGCTCCATTAATAAAAACTTAAACCTACATAAGGCCGACACTGCTACAACCTACGAGACGAAGTCCACGGGCCGTGGGTCCACCCACAGTCCGTGCTGGTCATCCATGGATGAGGTCCTGTGGCCTGTTTTGGGGGCCTTGATCCACAACTGCTCACCCACGGGGAGTGGGTCCCTCAGTTGATGGTAGGTCCCCCACGTAGACACTTTTTTGGGG
Source organism: Solanum pennellii (assembly GCF_001406875.1). Classification (NCBI taxonomy): domain Eukaryota; kingdom Viridiplantae; phylum Streptophyta; class Magnoliopsida; order Solanales; family Solanaceae; genus Solanum; species Solanum pennellii. The sequence goes on along the minus strand of NC_028639.1, from coordinate 43,748,065 downwards.
TAGTTTTAGGGTGGTTTCTAGGGTCCTCCTTAAGAACCCCTGGTTGTTCCTTAGGGAGTCATACCTTGACATTCCAACCATAAACCCTTCGTTCAAACTAAAGAAATTCAATTTTAACACTCTAACACTCACGTCAAGGTCTAGTTGACCTACTAAACTACGAGGTGTCACATTAAAATTCTTTTTTTGAAATCCTTGAGTAGTGTAACTGATATTCATGGTATAATTGGATAGTCTAACTGAAAACTGAGTTCATTAAAATTCTACATATAAATGCAGGACATAAGGCATATAT
>NC_028639.1:43709201-43746820 GCF_001406875.1 Solanum pennellii | reverse complement strand
TATATATATATATATAGTGTAACTCAAAACTCAGGTTATTAAAATTCTACATATAAATGAAGGACATAAGACATGTATATATATGATTTTTGAAAAGAGAAGAACATGAACTGATACTACTTTTTTTAAATGGTCTTGTTTTGTGATCTCAAGCTTCAACTCATGGAGCTTTCATCAAAAATTAGACAAAATTGTGATTTGGATAGCTATTCATTCCAGCAACTATTATGTTTCTAATCACTAACTGTCTAAAAGATTTGTACTGCTAATTTGTCATAGTGAATATATTTTGTTGTTTTTGTTAGTATCAAGTTTTACATAGCAGTAATGATAGATGAAAAATATACATAATGATATAGAATTTGATGATCATTTCTTACTAATTAAAATAAATAAAAAGAAAAGCTTTAGCTGAGATTAAAGAAAAAAATATTCACGTACGTTTATATCCCTACATTTTTTAACATTACTCTTTCTGTACTTTTGATTTTCTTTCTTTCTTATTCAAATTTATACTAACTACGGTCTATAATATAGAAAACTTATTACTTTTTATACATATTTCTACTCTCAACACTCATTTAGTTGATTTTTTATTGTGTTGCACATATATTATCAAGTGTGTTGCGATAGTGGTAATGGTGTCACTTTATCATAAATCGTATGTGCTTATTTTGAGCTCAGATGTCAAGTCTCTAAAATTTCACTTTATTAATTTATCTTGATTTTTTTATAATCCTTGAGGTACACTATCTAACATTTTTACTATCTAGCTTGGGATACATGTGCAACACACATGTCTAATAACTAGTATTACTAAAAGTCGGACGAAGTCAAATCAAAATTTGAATTAGCATTTTATCATTTCTTTTCTTCAATAGGAGATGATAAATAATAGAAATACTCATAATTATAGTTTAAGTGAATAGACTTTTCTTTTTTAGTAGGCACGATACTTGTTCAGTTAAAACTACTTCATCCATGACCTTTTGTTTTGTGAGAAAGATGATCAAGACCCAGGTTTACAAAAATTATGTAGAGCATTAGCAAATGATTACTTCCTCTTTCCGTAACGAAGGTCCCTTATTTAGAGTCACATAGTAGAGATACTAAATTTGCAAATCTCATTTGACATGTTTAACTATAGTGTATCAATTCTCTCTGATTAAGAATCATTTTTGTAATTCTTGTTTTATCATTTTTTTCCACTTTTTTTATTCAGATTCTTTTTTTATTCCCTTTTCAATAATATCTATGGACAAAAGAAAAAAATATCTTCTTAATTAGAATTATAAGAGTTAATATTGATTCATACATAAGAAAATGTTCTCTATTGATTCAAAAATTGTTCTATGGAATAGGATATGAGAAAGATAAAAACGTCATCACATGTGAAAATATTGAAGAAATATAATGAAAAGATGTTTAAATAATATATTGGGGAGAAGATGTAACACCTCGGATTTAAAAAAAATTAAATATTTTAAGTCATTGGGTTTGGTAAGCGAGACAAGTCTATGCTTCATAGAATGTTCTACCGATTGTAGACTAGTCTAGTAGAATGTTGAAAAATAATTTTACAAAATCAAGTTTAGCTATCTCATCTTACGACTGACCAAGACGGCCAATAGAATAATCTAGATGTTGTAGATGGGATACGTAGAACCAATCCAATTTCGTGAAATTTTGGGGTCAAAGTTGTGTTCTACGATTTGGATCTACGGACAATAGAAGGGTCTCGAGAAATTTTGGGGAATTTTAAGGTCCAGTACTTGGTCTACGGTTGACCAATACAAACTGTAGAGAGTTGTACGATCTGTAGGTCAAACCCGTTGGCCAGTTCTGATATTTACTTTTTAAGGTTATTTAAGTGTTTTTCAATCTGTTTTATACCTAAAGTATGTAATTTTTACCCTAATTGTAAGTTCTATGTAAAGACTTTGAAGTCCTAAATTTACCCATTTTAAGCTCATTCTCCTAATTCTCCATAACCCAACAAAATCCATTCTCCCACATTCTCTCTCATGCTAAGGAAGAAGAAGAAGCTAGGATTACACTATAAGGTATTCAATTTACCGTTTTCATGGGTTTTGACTATCAAGGAATGTGGGTATTCACCAGTTCATTTCATTCCTCCATGGTGTCCCTAAGGTTTTCAATTTGATTTCAATTGATCAAATTAAGGTTCTTCTTAATTCTCCATGAGTTCTATTAAATTATGATTCAATTGTTGTTTTTAATATTCTATTGCATAATTTAACGTAATTACATTATATTAAGTTGTAATCATATGAAGCCATGCATGATCCACTACATTTTTGACTTTGAACTTGTGAAGAACGCATGAACCAATGAACTATGAATTAAAAAGTTAGGCATGTGATATGAAAATGATGTTTATGATGACCGGGTGCTTTTATATCTAAGTATCAATGTCACTCATGAAAAAAAATCACATACTAATATGATCATGATTGTTAAAGGTATTTCTCAAATATGAATTCACATTTGTGAAAGATATTCTCACATATGCTTGTATTTTGTATAAATGAGTTATTCTATGTTTTGATTTTTGAAATGTGGGTTTGTACTGATCATTGTATTTCCTATGTTATGACGATAATTTATTTTTATCTATTCCGTTGGGATTTCTAGTTAGCACCGAGAGGGCTTTGAGGCTCAAATAGGGTACTCTCTAGTAGCAACATGTAGTCCTAAACTATGTGCCCCCATAGGATTTCTTAAATGACCAAACTAGTGGATCAACTTTAGAAAAATATGGTGTGTACCCCATCGGTCGGTATAAGGGATAAAACAAACTTCATGATACAGGTCTCATGGTTTTATTGTCGGTTAAAGCTAGCTATCCCACAAAATGAATATGTTTCTTCAAAGATTTAATATATCACTTATTATTAATGCATTGTCGTATCTTATCTTTTATCTGATGCTTCTTCTTTAAGCTTTTAAGAGTTCATATGTTGTGCTTTCATTACATGTTTAAATGATTCATGTTATTATGACTATTTTTATGCATATTGAACCATACTTAGTTCACTTCATGTACTAATGCATACATGCTCTACATTGTATAATTAATGTATAGTTTGACACGCCTATCTATTACACTTTTGGCTAGTTGATTATTCTACCGAATTCAAAGAGTTAGTTAGTCCTTAGGTCCCGAGGATAAGACATATTTACCTGCCTTATGTATTTCTACTTTTCAGATATTATATGTGGTGTATGGGTTATATCTCGACCACTCTATACCATAGTAGATGGCTTTTCATTACTATGTAGACTTTCGCTTATGTAAAACGCTTTTATGATATGAAAGTTCTTTTAAATCTGTTTTCTATTTATCCTGTATAATTTATACTAGGCAACTTGTGTAGGGAATCTCAGGGGTCTTATATGCCATGTCACACCTAAGGGGTACTTTGGGTCCTGATAAACTTTATATTAAGAACATAAGGTTTTAGAAAAAGTTCTTAGGAAGCCTAATAAGCCGTGTCGAGTAGAGTAATGTTTATGAGTGTAAAGTGTGCTACATTTGTGAATAGAAAGTTGAGTATATTTTGGAATTCCACTTTTTTATCATTCTAAAGTTGTTCAATAGATTTTAGCTCTATGTGCCTCTCTCCTAATCCCTATTTTGTGTTTTTCAGCATATGTCCCCTCGAAGAGCATATTTTATAAAAAAAAAATGTGAATGAAATGCGGAACAAGAAGCTTCTCAAGTTTCAGCCGACCCTATGGTCAACAAAGTTACCAATGTATAGTTCCAAGCCATTTTTTATGTTTTAGCCCAAACCATGACAGCTCAAGCCAATATGGAGGTTGTGGTCCCTTTTAACCAAAATATGGGTATGGTGACAACTAGAATGAGGAATATCACTAGGATGAATCCTTGGATCTTCATGGTTCCGAGGTTGAGGAAGATTCTCAAGAGTTTGTTGATGAAGTGTATAAAATGTGGATGATTATGGGAGTGATGTTGTTTTAGAAGGTAGAATCGACTACTTACCAACTCAATGGTGTTTCTCAAACTTGGTATGCTCAATGGAAGGAAGAAAGGGTGGTTGATGCGGGCCCTATAGATTGGGAGAAATTTAAGGTTGTCTTCTTTGTTAGGTTATTTCCCCTTGAGATAAGGGGGTAAAAGTATTTGAATTCGATAATCTTTTTCAAGGAAGCATGAGTGTAAGGAGTATGTCTTTAAACTTACATAGTTGTCCAAATATGCCCCTACTATAGTTATCGGTCCTAGGGCAGGGATGAGAATGTATATTTTGGGAGTGTTCAAAATTGTTGTTATGGACTGTTCAACCACCATGCTTATTAAGAAAATTGATATTTCTCATTTAATTACTCATTCTAAACAAATGGAAGAGGAGAAGCTTAAGGTAAGGTCTAGGGAGGCATAGAAGGCAAAGACCGGTGATGGTGACTTTTCACATTCAAGGTCTTATGGACATGTCCATTCTAAATTTTGATAAAGGTTTTATGATAAAGTTTCCTTCGATTATTTGAATCCTAAGTTTAAAAAAATATAGGGTGCCTAAACCTAACCCTCGAGAACAAAATGGTGGTGGAAACGATCTTCACTTCTTGCATTCCAAAAGTGTGGCAAGAGTCATTTGAGAAATATTTGGTAAGCATGGATAATAGTTTTAGATATGGTAAAAGTGCTCACCACTTGAGATATTTTACATCTATAATTCACAGTGGAAAATATTGTAGGGAAGCTCCACCTAGTGGTTCGATTTCATAGGCTCCAAAGCAAAACCAATTTTGTGCACTGCTAACTCGGCATGATTAAGAGGGTTTTCTCAATGTTGTTACTTGTATCTTGAAAGTATTTCATCTTTATTTTTATACTTTGCTTGACCCAGTGCTATTTTGTCTTTTGTGGTGCCTTATGTTATCATAAGACTTGACATTTGTCCATATGTGTTGTTGGACCATTTTTCTTTCTCTACTCATATTGATAAGTCTATTGTGGCTAAAAGAGTATAAAAATTTCCCCTTTTACTTATGTCATATATTCACAGATATGTTGATCTTTCAGATCTTGATATGTTGGATTTTAATGATATCTTGTATGCACTAACTTCATTCTTATTATGGTTCTGTTTATTATAGAACTTGTGTGGTTAATTTCCATTTCGAATGAGTCCGTCCACGAGTGGAAAAGGGAAAATTATATGCCTAAGGATCTGTTTCTTTCTTGTGTAATGGCTAGAAAATAATTTCTAACAGTTGCATATATCATCTTGTTCGGGCTAAGGATATAGATTTTGAAACCCCTACTCTTGATTCAGTTCCCGTTGTAAATGAGTTTCTGAAAGTTTTTCCTAATAATCTACCAACTGTTCTTCCCAAAATGAAAATAGACTCCGATATTGACCTTCTCTCAAATACGCAACCTATCTCTATTCCTCCTTACCGTATGGATATGGTAGAACTTGAGGAGTTAAAGGATCAATTAATGGATTTATTGGATAATGGTTTCATTATATCGATTATATCTTCATGGGGTGCTTTGTTTTGTTTGTTCAAAAGGAGGATGATTCTCTCTGAATATGCATTGACTATCAAAAGTTGAGCAAGGATACTATTAAGAATAAGTATCTTTATTCAAGGATATATGATTTGTTTTATCAACTCTTAGGAGAAAGTCTCTAAGATTACCTTGGGTCTGGTTATCATCAATTTAAAGTAAGGAAAAGTGATAAAAACATCTTTCTCAATATGCATTGACTATCAAAAGTGTTTGCTGATGCCGTTTGTGTTTACTAATTCTCCAGTCACTTTTATGGATTTTATGAATAGAGTATTTAGACAATATATTGATATGTCTGTTATTGTATTTGTCACACCCCAATGCTACCCTCTAGACTTAACGTAGTGTCACTCGAGCCCACACCCCAGATGTGACACGGCGTACAAGACTTCAAAAAGTCTCATACAAACCTCATAGTATATCATCACAATATAAATATAGGAAATAGTGCAGAATTTAGAACTTTTAATCCATACTATCAAAAATCTTTATTTGAAACAGCAGAAGTCTAGACATAGTCGAACATGGGCATCTACTACAATAGAGGTCTCAAAATAGGGTCACGACCCTTCCAAAAAAAATCTGTTAGTCTAGTACAATAAAAGGAATGAAACAAAACATAACACTTGTCCTCGAATAAATGAGAACATACCATAATCTTTGGAGAATAGACAATACAAGCTTGAACTAGAAGAAATCGCCTCAAACGCCGGAACCTAAACTTTGTAAAAAATGTAGAAGAAATATGGGTTAGCAGAAATATGTACCAAATATGATAGACATGCAAAAACCATGCTTAAAAGGGCATTTTGGTTAAAAACCATGCAAATGTAAAGTTCAATAAACAATAAGAACTTTCATATAAACATATTATACTTAAGCATATGCATCATGTAAGTCCTTACAACATAATAAAACCATCGTGAAAGTAACCCTAAGTTATACTTGTGCAATGTATGAATGGCATCCCATACTATCATTCATACTAAATACCATTTTGAGGCCACTATAGCTACTTGCCAATCTTCTTTCTCATTTTCATTCAATAATAATAGACAAGGAACATTCTCATTTAATAAGGCATGACAAGGAAATCAACTCATTAAAACAATTCAAGTTAAGCATTATTCATTACATTAAACTTTTAAGTACAATTCTCATTTAGCATCACTATGAGCACATTCTTTTCATTAGACATTGGATATTAGAGAAACACACGATAGCCCTCTCAACTTTACTCGTACAATGCATGGAAGACTACTAATACTAAACCCACACTTCATAGAACCTCTCAAGTAACCATAGCACATAACTCACATGATGGGAATATGAGTTAACCGACATAGACTAAGTGAGCAACTCATGGAATCAGGTGTTTATCCCATAATGTAATTGGTTGGTCTACTCATGTAAGGTTGGACTGGTAACATTTTAACTTAGGTGGATCCACTAGCTAATATCCTATGTTTGCACATACTTATGGGATAAGGAAGATGTTCATTGAAACCCGACCTAAACATGGGGAGAGCTTCCATCTTACCATATCCACTCGGTGCTAACCTTCAAATTCCGATAGAGTATTTAATTACATTAACATTTATTACTCATGAGAGGGTGGCATTGTCCTACAGACCCAAGGTAGGTTGATTAACACATGCAAGGGCGCCATAAGCCTACCGATTCAAGGTACATTATTTAACACATGATAGGGTGCCATAAGCCTACTTGTTACAATCGGTGAGCACCCCCTAGATGTAACCGGCGTCTTCTTCCTCATAGAGAACTTAGACTAGCCCTTAGCATTCATAATTACATATCATAGGTCAAAATGCGGAAAAATTTAAAATTATAGCATAGTGAAGTATACTTAGACTTCTCATATATCATATATGGAGTTTAAATAGAGTTCTCTCTCATGAAGTTTACATAGACTTCTCGGTTGAGCAATATAAATAATCCATAAGATATACTCTAATACTTTGTCTCACATTAAACCATCTAAAGAGAATTACAACATTCAGGAATAGCCCTTACAAAATTACATTATGCCAAATATAGGCTTACAACAATAGTCTCAAGAATGGGGAAAGAAATAAGTGTCTTTAGACATAAGGAATACTACTTAGGTAGAAGAAATGGCACCGTCCTCGAACTTTGAGGACTTACCAACAACTTCGAGGAAAAGTCCAAGTCTTCTTGCAAGGTAGCTAGAAGCTCTTCAATAGCCGGAACCTACAATGTTTGGCAAAAATGGAAGACACATGGGTTAATACAAACCATATGTACTAAGTATGGTTCCTATTCATAAAATCATTAATGCATGAGAAAAGACAAAATTTAGTCAAAAACATGCATTATATCAAATAACTTATCATGCACATATATAGAATATTATAAGTCAACCCAACATGATACTAACCCAACACATAAGAAAACCAAAGCAATACTTAAGCAATGCCAAGAATACAACCCCATAACCCTATCCAAAGCTAAGTATTTCATTAAGTCAGTTACTTTATATATATGAGATAACCTCATATTTCATCATAACTACTTGATTCATAAGATCAGATATAACTTAACATACATAACATATAATCAACTTAATCATACGAGAACACTACTAAGATCATCCTTTAGGATCCCACATATGCAATGTGTAAGAGAAGTCGCATACCCTCCCTCACACTATGTAGTAGCCTTTATGATAAGCCCTAATAAGAGTTCACATACTTAACTTGTCCATTTACTTTTAAATTAGGGAAAAAGTTCAATAATCGACATGAGACCATGTCAGCTACATGGAATCCGGTGCTTTACTCCCACACCAAAAGGAGAGGGTTAACACTTTCCTAAGATGTAACCTTTCGTACATAGCTATCTAGGTTGATCCACTAAGCTTATGTTCTATGTGGATACATAGTTAATGGTCAAGGATATTGTTACTAGAAACATTGACTTGCTAAACATGGAGGTCTCCATCTTCTTAGACAAAACATATCTTGGGAATCCGGTCTTACTAAATGTCAAGAAATCCATGTGGGGAGCCGGACTTAATAAATGTGAGACCCCCATTCCATTGACATACCCTTTCGATACTAATCATTTATTCCCATAAGTAATCATCATACTCATCATAAAATGTTCACATTAGTCTCTTCTAGACCCCTATGTAAACATCACATAATAATAGTTCATAGGTAATCATAAGTGAGAACTATCTTTTCACATTAGAAATCACATCCAAGTGAGTAAACCTTCCACTCAATACTTTATTATAATCATGAGAAAATACTTTCAATCATATTATAATCATACCATAACATGCATACATATTTCATAGCTAATTCAATAGTCTAAGGTTAAGGATGATAAATTCTTGTCATCAACATCACAACCATACACTAGACATAGGAGCATTACTATATGAGTAACTCATTGTGAAAACCCGAAAACAACTATGCTAAGTAAGGCCTAAACGTACATAGAATTCCTAGGTTAGACCAGGTTCACACGGATTGATGCGCGTGGAACCAGACCTCTGAACCTACGCACAAGCCAAGCGAACCAACTTGCTGAGTTAGTTGAGCTAGGCAGGGTTGGTTCCAGCCATGTTGGGTACCCGAATACTAGGATTCACCCGAATGAGTATTAACCGGACTTAGAGGGTTAGTCCTAGGTTTTAAAGGTTCTAGGGGTATAAAGGTAATTTTGGGGCTAGGGGTAGTATAATAACTACCGTAGTCTTATATTTAAATAATTAAATAAAGTTTTTAATTAGTCAAAATAGGTCAAATCTCGGTGGTAAAACCCGAGATTTACCCTACCTCCACGCTCGAGTACTAGCCGAGTTGGAGGGAGAAATGGCACAAATTATTAGATTAAAATTAGAGAAAATAAGGAGGACATTATAATAACTTAATATATATTTTATAATCTGATTTTACAATTTTAATTGTGTTGAATAAGTCAACAACAATTCCCACAAAAGGGGCGCTTCACTCCCACTAGGAGTGTCTTCATGCCCACTCTTTATTCTTTATATTAATCCTAAAAAAAATTTCAGCTTTACCTCACAATTCAAAAACAGAAAATAAATGTATAATCACTGTTATTAAACTATTCTTGGCTGCATCAATCAAAAACAAAAGGAAGAATTCGTACACCTAAGTGTTTTAAGTAAAGAACTTCACTTGGGAACAAGAATCCAAGCTCGGAAGAAAGGTTTGTGTATGGGCGGAAACGTGTGGTTGTGGCTGATTCTAAAGGTTGAAAAGGTATGGGTTTTATTCTCTCTTGGTTCCTTTCCCAAGAGTCCCCTAAAGTTCAGTTTAAAACCAATCGAAAACTAAGGTTGTCCCCTGTTGCATGCCCGTGTCATTAGATTTTGTGAACCAATTGATGCATGTGTTGGTATGACTTCTGGTAGATGATTTTAGGAATGATTGTGGTTGTGTGCAATGTATTGTTACGGTCTGTTTATGATTTGTTATGTACGTCCAAATGTTGAATGTCATATGTGCACAAAACATGTTGTTCTCTGTAATTGTATAGTTACTGTTAAATTGAAGAAAATGGTGAATCATGCGTTATGCAATGTTGTGTGTTTAACATTCAGAAGAAGTTGTGATGTTCATGAATAAGAAAATGAATGTCAAGTCCTTAATGAATTGGTAAAAAGTATATGTAAAACTATGAGTTAAATGTCTAGACTAAATTTAAGAAAGTTAATTAAAACATTATGTTAAATGAACATGGCTTCGGCTAGTCACTAATATATATGAAGAGAAATATTTGACGCCTTTTAGAGTGAATTTCGGAACCTTAAGGTCCTAACACTAAGAGATTAAGCCTTAAAATAAAAGAAACGATAATAGGGTGAGAGAGGGGATTCGAACTTGGGCAGGTTGAAAGAAGCCTTAAATTAAAAGAAAATGAAAATAGTGAGGGAGGGGAAATTCGAACTCGGCTCCTTGGCCAAGAGTGTGAGATACATAAATTTCACACAAAAAAAATAATAAAATTGAGGCTACATGGATTCTATCCCAGATACTCCTTGCCGAAATAATTGAAGTCACCTAGCACTCTAAATAATTAAAAAGAAAAATCAAGTGTTGCCCAAGGGATTCAAACATAGGTCCCTAGATTGAAATTGTGAGGCACATTAAAATGAAACGGAATGCAGCCACTAGGGATTGAACTTGGGTTCCTTGGCTGAATGTGTAAAATTCGTAAGTCTTATACAACATATACTCAGATTTTCACAAAACACTTATTCAATTATGAGTAACTCGAAATGGTCAAGACCATGAGTTAATGGTAAGATTAATAAATGAACATTCACGTAATGAGGTGAGTAATTATCTTAAATTATGATGATAATGAAAATGGAGACAACATGATAAGAGGCTAAGATGAATGCTGAGACATGTCTCAACCAAGCCTAAGTAAAGGTCATTAAAAGTACTCACCTAAGAGAGTGTTGAATATTAAGATCTAAGTCTCAATCACATTCTATATGTAAGTGTAAGTACAATTGAAACTTAATATGTAAAGAACATATGAGAAATCATCTAATGAGCTATGACTACCTCATACTAAGAAGCATGCTTCAATGATGTATGAGTTGAATATAAATAGGAACTTTAAACTAAGCATCGATAGACTAGCTATGAGTGGTGATACCTTCTTTCGGGAAGGGAGGAGGTTCACATAAATCACATGATATGAGACTGTTCACCAAGGTGGGTATGCGTCTCCCTAAATCTCCTAGTGTTTGAACTATGTCGCTAACATAGGGAACTAGCTTGGTTCGAAACCCTAAATCTAGCATGTTTTTGGTTTCACTTTGGCCAGTGACTCCACCTCTTTTGGGTGTGGGATAGACACCGGATATAATGCTACTCACATGATCTATGTAGGTTATGGTTGAAGTTCCTCAAAGTATTAAAGATAATGAAACGAACGATACCGAAGGTGTTTGTGCAAGACAATCAAGAGGTGAAACCGGACTCAAGTAATGGCATTAGGTCATTCTTGGTCATTGCACTCCATGATCCCAATGAGAATCTAAATCTTCATCCTAGGTATCGATGGTGTTCACATCATCCTATGAATGAATTAAATGAATAATGTGAAGTACAAATGAATAAATGAAGCAGGCTCTTTGTTTGCTAAAGGAGATCCTCGAGTTGAGATCCAATATGTTGGGCCCTCACTTGAGATGTCTTAATGCTACGTCCATGATTCCAAAGTCACATGGATATGAAATGTACACTATATGAAACATGAAATGTATATTATGTGAATCTATGTGTGTATGATGTGTGACATATTCATGGTATGACCTTCCTATTATGAAATAGTAAAAGTCAAAAGACTTGACCTTCTAAGAAAGCATGTTTATTAGGAAGATCCATTCTTGTTCATGCATTACCGTTATGTGTTGTTTCATGTACCCATACTTAGTACAAGTGTGTACTAATTCCATACAACATTACTATTTTGGGTGCAGCCTCAGGTGGACGTTGAGGGTATCATTGCAGTTGTTCGGACTCAGAAATTTCATCCGAACTTGGTAGGTCCTCATGCATTCGAGGATACCATCCTTTATATTTTTTGCTTAGTAGTAGGTTTGAACTAGTGGGGTATGTTCCACTAGTGTTTCTTTCCTATTTTATTTAGACGCTTGTAATGATGCCATTTTGGCAAGTATTACTTATGACATGAGATTCCATTTCTTTCAAGTTGCATGATCTTATAATTAGATGGTGGATGTATGAGAAATGAACTTCTTTAGAAATATGTGTTTATATGAAGTCTATGTATACTTCAACTATAAATAAAATGTTTAAAATTTTCTGCTAAAATTAACCGTATGAATGTGATGAATGCAAGAAGAGGCTTGTCTGCGACCTCTGAGAGGTCAACGACGCCGGTTACGATTCGGATTCCTAAATCTGGGTCGTGATAATTCGTTATCAGAGCATTAGATTTAATATCAAAGGCATCAGGATCATATCAACCACGTTAAGTAGTTTCTAAGTTATGGTAGTGAAGTGCACCACTATCATGAATTAGAGACTACATAATGCTTAGGAAATTTTCCCTTCTTCAACTCTTTATCGTGCTATGTAGAATTGTGACATAATTTTGTGATTAAAAATCTAAATATCTTCTTGTATCTACATGTAGATAATGAATACGAGAAGAAATGCAGGCAAAATGGTAGGTGAGGCAGCTTCTAGAGGAAATCAAGTTCCTTCTCAAGCCCAAGTTGCTGCTGATCAAGTGCCTGTCAATCTAGCTGGGTTAATAGATGGTGAAGTGAGGAATGCTTTACTACAAATGGTACAGGCCATTACAACTCAGGCTCAAGCCATCACGGCTCAAGCCACGAGAGAGGGTGCTCCCAGACAGAACCATCATGCTAGCACCATGGCTAGCAGGCTGATGGACTTCATCAGAATGAACCCCCCCCCCCATTTACTATGGATCCAAGACCCATGAGGATCCCCAGAAGTTCGTGGATGAGGTCAACAATATCCTTTGTGTCATGGGAGTAGATGAGGAGGCGACGGCTAAGTTGACTGCATATTAACTCAAGGATGTGGCACAGATTTGGTACTGGATGTGGACTGATAGTCGAGCACGTGGAGATGTTCCCATCACTTGGAATGTTCTCGAGACTGCCTTTCTGGAGAGATTCTTCCCCAGAGAGCAACGAGAAGCTAAGGTTAAAGAGTTCATCAACCTGAGACAGGGAGGTATGTCAGTCAAAGAGTATTCCTTGAGATTTGTTAACCTCTCAAAGTATGATTCTTCTTTGGTGGAAAATAGTAGGGATGAAATAAGCAGGTTTGTGACTGGCGTGTCGGAGGATCTAGTGGAAGATTATGGGGTAGCCATGTTGCATGATAGCATGGATCTGGGCAGGTTGATGGTGCATGCTCAGAAAGTAGAGGAGAGCCGCCGTAAGAGGAGAGTTCATGAAAGTAAGAATCCTAGGACTACGGATTTTGCTGGTCCAAGCTTGGGCAGGGTCTCATTTGCAGTCCAGGACAACCTATGTTCAAGAGACATTCAGGTAATTCTTCTTCAGGAAATGTGAATGCCAAAGTGAGCGTGTCTAGCCCCAGAAGGCAATGATTGGAACGTCCAGCAAAAAAGCAAGCTTTGTGGTAAATGTGGACGTCCCCATAGAGGTGAGTGTTTAATAGGTACTAACACCTGCTTCGGGTGTGGCAAGACTGGACACATGGTCCTAGATTGTCCTCAGACGATGGATAAGGCCAAAGAAGATGCTCGGCCTCGCCCGAATGCTAATGCTGCAGCCGAACCTCCTAAGACGAACCGATTTTATGCACTAAAAGGTAAAGAAGAGCAAGAGAAGTCAGCTGATGTTGTCCCGGGTATGTTGCATGTCTTTATTTTCCTAGTGTATGCATTGTTAGATCCAGGATCCACTCTATCATTTGTTACTCCTTTGATAGCTAGTAGATTTGATGTGCTACCTGACGTCCTGTATGAGACAATTATAGTAAGTACCCCCATAGGAGACGGCATTAGAGCAAAAAGAGTATAAAAATATCCCAATTCAAATCCTTGATAGAGTCACTCATGCTGGTCTTGTGGAATTAGCCATTCTCGATTTTGAAATAATCTTAGGTATGGAATTGCTCCATAAGTGTTATGCCACCATAGATTGTCGAAAGAGGGTAGTGAGGTTTATGTTTCCAAATGAGTTAGAGAGGGAATGGGAAGAACATGGTTCAAGTCCAGTCGGACAAATTGTATCACACTTAGAGGCCAATAAGATGACAGCTAAGGGGTATTTGCACCACTTAGTTAAAGTCAATGACTTAGATCAAGAATTTCATTCCATAGACTCAGTATCAATAGTGAATGAGTTCCCTGATGTCTTTCCGGAGGATTTACCAGGAATCCCTCCTGAATGTGAGATTGACTTTGGTGTTGATTTAGATCCTAACACCAAGCCAATTTATATTCGCCCATATAGGATGGCACCAGCTGAACTCAAAGAGTTGAAGTTGCAGTTAAAAGATCTACTTGATAAGGGTTTCATCCAGCCGAGCATATCCACATTGGGTGCTCCAATTTTGTTTGTAAAGAAAAAGGATGGAACCCTTAGAATGTGCATCGATTATCGGCAACTCAACAAAGTCACTATAAAGAATAAATTCCCTCTTCCCAGAATCGACGATCTGTTCGACCAACTCCAAGGTTCAAGTTTCTTTTCCAAGATAGACCTTTGGTCAGGCTATCATCAACATAGAGTGAGGCGAAAAGATGTTCCTAAGACTGCTTTTCGTGCTAGATATGGGCATTATGAATTTCTAGTCAAGTCATTCGGTCGCACTAACGCACCAGCGGCGTTTATGGACCTTATGAATAGAGTTTTACGTGAATACCTTTATTCCTTTGTCATAGTATTCATAGATAACATTCTCATATACTCTAAGTCTAGAGAAGAGCATGAGGTAAACTTTAGAAACACATTGCAGGGACTTAGAGAACATCAGTTGTATGCAAAGTTCAGAAAATGTGAATTCTGGTTGAGATCAATTACCTTTCTTGGTCATATTGTGACCGACCAAGGTGTTGAAGTTGATCCTAAAAAGGTTGAGGCGGTGAAGAATTGGCTGAGACCCCTTACTCCTACCAATATTCGCAATTTTCTGGGTTCGGCCAGTTACTATCGCAGGTTTGTGGAAGACTTTTCCACTCTTGCTGCTCCATTGAAATCCTTGACGGAGAAGAAGGTGAAGTTTGAGTGGTCTGAAAAATGTGAGAAGAGCTTTCAAGATCTCAAAGACCGACTCACTTCAGCCTCAGTTCTCACGTTGCCGAGGAGTGGTGCAGGATATGTGGTGTACTGTGATGCTTCCCGAGTATGTTTGGGATGTGTTCTTTTGCAGGACGGCAAGGTGATTGCATATGCATCGAGACAGTTGAAAATCCACAAGAAGAACTATCCTACTCATGATCTTGAGTTAGGTTCTGTGGTGTTTGCATTAAAACTCTTGAGACATTATATGTATGGTGTACATGTTTATGTATATACTGACCATAAAAGTCTTCAGTATATTTTTACACAGAGGGAGTTGAACCTTCGTCAGAGGAGATTGCTAGAACTGCTGAAAGATTATGATATGAGTGTTTATTATCACCCGGGTAAGGCCAATGTATTGGCTGATGCGTTGAGTCGATTGAGCATGGGCAGCATGTCTCATATTGATGAAGAGAAGAAGGAGCTGGTTAAAGAGGTGTACCAATTGGATAAATTGGGTGTATGGCTGGCAGATGTACCAAGTGGGGGTGTTTCGGTTCATTCAAGTTCCAAATCCTCATTTGTTGTGGATGTAAAAGCCAATCAGTATCTGGACCAACTACTCATGGATTTGAAGGACTCATTATTGAGTAAGTTGAATGACTCATTTTCCCTAGGAGGGGATGGTATACTCCGGTACAAAAACAGGTTATGTGTGCCTAATGTTGATAATTAAGGACTAATATTTTGGCAAAAGATCATGGTTACAGGTATTCCGTTTAACCAGGTGCCACCAAGATGTACCATGACCTTAAAGAGGTCTATTGGTGGGAAGGCATGAAGAGAGATATCTCTAAATTCGTGGAGGAATGTTCGTATTGCCAAGAGGTTAAGGCCGAACACCTTAAGCATGGGGGTCTCACTCAGACGATTGAGATTCCAACATAGTGTTAGGATCAAATCCACACACACACACTTGATGAATAAAGAACACAAGAACTTTAGAGAGAATGAGATGAGAGATCTAGAGAGAGAAAAAGAGAAACCAATATATCGTGGTAACACCCCGTGAGTAAACTTCCACGGCGGTGAGGTATATATATTAATAAATCAGAGTATTTTTGGTTACAGAGAATAAATGGATAATAAATAGTTATATATATTAATCAGGCTCCACAACCTAATAATTCTCCCACTTGGAGACTGATTCGGTCATCCAAAAAATTCAGTCTCAAAAAAAAATCTGTTCATCATCAACATCTTTACCGCACCGCAACATCTGTAACAACAACTACAAAAGACCAACTGAGGTTTTGCATAACCCCAGTTTCCCAACATCAACACATTTCGTCAACATGTCTGCCGGGTTCTTTGCACCCTCTATCTTCTCCAAGCACATATCACCATCCTCCTCTGCCCTGCGAGAGAAATGGTATCGCCTTCTGATGTGCTTTGTCTCCGAATGATAGACTAGATTTTTCACCAACTGTATGTCACTATGGCTATTTGAGTAAAGAATCTTCTCGCTCTTCTTCTTGCCCAATTTCGCCAGATAATCTGCCAGCCATATCATCTCTTTCCCACCTTCAGCTTTTGCCACATACTCAGCTTCAGTAGATGAAAGAGAAACACACTTCTGAAGCCTGGACATCCAACTCACTGCAGTTCCACCTATGGTGTAAATGTACCCGGATGTACTCTTGCTCGAGTCAACCTCCCCACAAAGATCAGCATCCACAAAACCCTGTAGAGTCACCTTGCCTTTGCCAAAACAAAGTGAAGTACTGGATGTACCTCTCAGATATCTCAGAAGCCACTTCAAAGCGTCCCAATGCTCTTTCCCCGGGTTCGCCATGTACCTGCTAACGACTCCCACTGCATGTGCTATATCAGGTCTAGTGCAGACCATAGCATACATCAAACTCCCAACTGCTGAAGCATATGGAACAAGTGCCATATGATCACGCTCCTCGGCAGTCTTGGGGGACTGCTGCTTTGACAATTTAAAGTGACTTGCCAATGGAGTAGTCCTGGGTTTAGGATCATTAACCTTGAATCTGTTCAGCACCTTCTCAATGTACAACTCCTGAGATAGATTTATAGTGACAGCAGATCTATCCTGAGAAATATTCATCCCCAAAATCTGCTTCGCTGGACCCAAATCTTTCATCTCAAACACTACAGACAACCTTGTCTTTAGATTGTAAATCTCCCTCATACTAAATCCTGCAATAAACATATCATCCACATACAAGAGTAGAAAGACATATGAATCAGTGTATTTCTTGAAGTAACAACAAGGATCCTTTTCAGCTTTGCAGAATCCACTCTTGGTCATGAAGGAGTCAAACTTCTTGTACCACTGCCTTGGTGCTTGCTTTAGTCCATACATGCTCCTGGTGAGCTTGCACACCATGTGTTCCTTGCCTGGAACCGCAAATCCTTCCGGTTGTTGCATATAGATCTCTTTGTCCAGATCTCCATGTAAAAACGTTGTTTTTACATCCATTTGCTCTAGATGAAAATTCTCCGATGCAACAACACTCAAGCTCCACAACCTAACACATAGAAGTGGGAGGCTATTAATATGGATATTGTGGTTGGTCTACCAAAGACTAGAAAACTACATGATTCTATTTGGGTTATTGTTGACATTATGACCAAGTCCCTCACTTCATATCAGTGAAGTCTATTTACAAAGTTGAAGATTATGCCAAGCTTTATATTTATGAGATAGTGAGATGGTACGGGATTCCTCTATCTATCATCTCAGATAGGGGAGCCCAATTTACTTACAATTTTTTGATATCTTTCCTAAAGGGATTGGGCACACAGGTAAAGCTTAGTACTGCTTTTCATCCACATACGAAGGGACAAGCAGAGCATACCATCAAGACCCTTAAGACATGTTGAAAGCATGTGTTATTGACTTCAAGTGGAGTTGGGATGATCATTTGTCGCTGATAGTGTTCTCTTACAATAACATCTACCATTCCAGTATTGGGATGGCACCTCTTGAAGCACTATATGGCTGAAGATGTAGGTCTTCAATTGGGTGGTTTTAGGTAGGACAATCTGTCGTCCTTGATCCTGAGATAAGGTGAAGATGATTAGAGATAGGTTGGCTACTGCTTACAGTCGTCAAAAATCCTATGCAGACAACAGAAAGTGAGCTCTAGAGTTTGAGGTAGGTGATTAGGTCTACTTGAAGATATCACCCATGAAAGAGGTGATGAGGTTTGGTAAGAAACGTAAGTTAAGTCCGAGGTATATAGGCCCTTATGAGGTCTTGAAGCAACTAGGTAATGTTGCCTACAGATTGAAGTTACCTCAAGATTTGGCTTCTGTTCATCCAGTGTTTCATGTTTCAATGCTTAAGAGGTGTCTAGACGATCCAGCATCCATCCTTCCTGTTAAGGGGTTAGGAGTTTATTAGAGCCTTTCTTATGAAGAGGTTCCAATCGAAATTTTAGATCATCAAGTGAAACGACTGAGGAACAAGGTGATTGCCACCGTGAAAGTTCTATGGCAGAACCACCTTGTTGAGGGAGCAACGTGGGAGGCCGAGGCTGACATGAGATCTCGCTATCCTCATTTGTTCATTTCTTAAGGTTAGATATTCTTTTCCTAAAGTCTGATTCACGTTTAAGAAATTCTAAGTTCTAAATGTTGTAGACAACTTGGTGTAATAGGTCACTAATCATATGTTTTGAAATAATATTATATGAGTTAAAACGAAGTTATGCTTACAATATATGTTGCTGTTTTTGTGTAAGCATAGGCATGTTTTCTGCTGTGCATGAATCTTGTTGTGAATTAAGTTAAGTGTGATTGAGAATGAAATTCCTCAATCTCAAGAATGAAGCCTTACATAAGCTTGCATGATATGCACCACCCAAATAAATTAGGATCAAATGTTCCCAAAAGAGAAACGTTTAAGTATGATGAAGTAAATTTAGAAAATCACCCTCTTTGTTTAAATTATATGTAGTGTCATTTGGGGACGAATGTTCCTAAGGGGGGGATAATTTGACAACCAGCAAAAAAAATATGCTATGTAAGGCCTAAACGTATATAGAAGGCCTATGTTAGACCGGGTTCACACAGATTGATGCGCGTGGAACCAGACCTCTGAACCTATGCACCATCCAAGCCAACCAACTTGGTGAGTTAGTTGAGCTAGTCAGGGTTGGTTCCAGCCATGTTGGGTACCCGAATACTAGGTTTCACTCGGATGAGTCTTAACCGAACTTAGAGGGTTAGTCCTCGGTTTTAAAGGTTGTAGGGGTATAAAGGTAATTTTGGGGCTAGGTATAGTATAGTAATTACCCTAGTCTGATATTTAATTAATTAAATAAAGTTTTTAATTTGTCAAAATAAGTTAAATCTCAATGATCAAACCCAAGATTGACCCTACCTCCACACTCGGGTTCGAGCCGAGTTGGACGCAGAAATGGCACGAATTAGTATATTAAAATTAATGAAAATAAGGAGGGGCATTATAATAACTTAATGTATATTTTATAATCTGATTTTACCATTTTAATTGTGTTGAATAAGTCAACAACAATTCCCACAATAGGGGGGCATGACTCCCACTAGGAGTGTGCTTCATGCATCTCTTAATTCTTTGTATTAATCCTAAAAACATTTTATGCTTTACCTCACAATTAAAAAACAGAAAACAAACGTATACTCACTGTTCTAAAAGTATTCTTGGCTGAATCCATCACAAACAAAAGGAAGAATTCGTACGCCTAAGTGTTTTAAGTAAAGAACTTCACTTGGGAACAAAAATCAAAGCTCGGAAGATAGGTTTGTGTCTGGGTGGAAACGTGTGGTTATGGCTGGTTGTAAAGGCTGAAAAGTTATGGATTTTCTTCTCTCTTGGTCCCTTTCCCAAGAGTCCCCTAGGGTTCACTTTAAATCCAATCGAAAACTAAGGTTGTCCCCCATTGCATGCCCCTGTCACTAGATCCTATGAACGAATTGATGTATGTGCTGGTATGACTTCTGGTAGATGATTTTAAAAATGATTGTGGTTGTGTGCAATGTATTGTTGCGGTATGTTTATGATTTGTTATGTACGTCTAAACGTTGAATGTCATATGTGCACAAAACATGTTGTTTCAGTAATTTTATTGTTACTGTTAACTTGAAGAAAATGGTGAATCATGCGTTATGCAATGTTGTGTGTTTAACATGCAAAAGAAATTGTGATGTCATGAATAAGAAAGTGAAGGTAAAGTCCTTAATGATTTGGTAAAATGTATATGTAAAACTTTGAGTTAAACGTCTAGACTTAATGTAAGAAAGTGAATTAAAACTTTATGTTAAATGAATATGGTTTCGGTTAGTCACTAATATATATGAAGAGGAATAGTTGCTACCTTTTAGAGTGAATCTCGAAACCTGAAGGTCCTAATACTGAGATATTGAGCCTTAAAATAAAAGAAACAACAATAGGTTTAGAGAGGGGATTCGAATTTGGGCACGTTGAAAGAAGCCTTAAATTAAAAGAAAAAGAAAATAGTGAGGGAGGGGGAATTCGAACTCGGCTCCTTGGACAAGGGTGTGAGATACATAAATATCACACTAAAAATAAAAATAATAAAAATGAGGCCACTGGGATTCGATCCCATATGCTCTTGGCCAAAATAAGTGAAGTCACCTAGCACTCTAAATAATAAAAAAAAATCAAGTGCTGCCCTAGGTATTTGAACATGGGTCCCTTGACTTAAATTGTGAGACACATGTGAAATGGAATGCAGCCACTAGGGATTGAACTTGGGTCCCTTGGCTGAATGTGTAAAATACTTAAATCTTACACAACATATACTCAGATTGTCACGAAACACTTATTCAATTTTGAGTAACCTGAAATGGGCAAGACCTTGAGTTAATGGTATGATTAATAATTGAACATTCACGTAATGAGGTGAGTAATTATGCTAAATTATAATGCTAATGAAAATGATGACAACATGATAAGAGGCTAAGATGAATGGTGAGACAAGTCTCAACCAAGCCTAAGTAAAGGTCATTAAATATGAAAGTGTTGAATATTAAGAGACAAATCTCATTCGCATTCTATATGTAAGTGTAAGGACAATTGACACTTAATACGTAAATAAGAGATGAGAAATCATCTAATGATCTATGACTACCTCATGCTAAGAAGCAAGATTCGATGATGTATGAATTGAATGTAAATAGGAACTGAAAACTAAGCAGCGATAGGCTAGCTATGAGTGGTGATGCCTTCTTTCGGGAAGGGCGGCGCTTCACATAAATCTCATGAGATGAGACTATCCACCAAGGTGGGTATGGGTCTCCCTAATCTCCTAGTCTTTGAACTATGTTGCCAACATAGGGAACTATCTCGGTTTGTACCCCTAAAGCTAGCATGTTTTTGGTTTCACTTTGGCCAATGACTCCACCTCTTTTTGATGTGGGGGAGACACCGGATTTCATGATGGTCACATGATCTATGTCGGTTAAGGTTGAAGTTCCTCAAAGTATTAAAGATAATGAAATGAACGGTACGGAAGGTGTTTGTGCAAGACAATCAAGAGGTGAAACCCGATTCAAGTAATGACATTAGGTCATTCTTGGTCATTGCACTTAATGATCCCGATGAGAGTCATAAAATTCATCCAAGGTATAGATGGTGTTAACATCAGCCTATGAATGAATGAAATGAATAATGTGAAGTTCAAGTGAACGAATGAAGTAGGGTCTTTGTTTGCTAAAGGAGACCCCCGGGTTGAGATCCCATATGTTGGGACCTCACTTGAGATGTCTTAATTCTACGTCCATAATTCTAAGGTATAATGGATATGAAATGTACACTATATGAAACATGAAATGTATATTATGTGAATCTATGTGTGTATGATGTGTGGCATATTCATGGTATGACCTTCCTATTACGAAATAGTCAAAGTCAAGAGACTTGACCTTCTAAGAAAGCATGTTGATTAGGAAGATCCTTTCTTGTTCATGCATATTAGTTGGTGTTGTTGCATTTACCCATACTTAGTACAAGTGTGTACGAATTCCATACAACATTACTATTTTAGGTGTAGGCTCAGGTGGACGTTGAGGGTATCATTGCAGCTGTTCGGACTCAGAGATTTCATCCAGACTTAGTAGGTCCTCATGCAGATGCCTGCCATTATATTTCTTGATTAGTAGTAGGTTTGAACTAGTGTAGTATGTTCCACTAGTGTCACTTCCTATTTTATTCAGACGCTAGTAATGATGCCGTTTTGGCAAGTATTACTTATAACATGAGATTCCATTTCTTTAAAGTTGCATGATCTTACAATTAGATGGTTGATGTATGAGCAATGAACTTCCTTACAAATATGAGTTTATATGAAATCTATGTATACTTTAATTATAAACAAAAACATTTAAATTTTCCGCTAAAATTAACCGTATGAATGTGATGAATGCAACTAGAGGCTTGTCTGCAACCTCTGAGAGTTCAATGACGCCGGTTGAGATTCGGATTCCAGAATCCGTGTCGTGATACTCATATTTCATAACTTAATTTAAGAAGAATCATTTTTCATACCTTCTTGCCCTTTCATTGCCTTCATACTTCAATGACCAATGTCTTACTACGTCTTTCGGAAAAATATTATTATTATTTATTATAAGTTTTTGATATTTTAGAGTCGCCAATTAACTTTTTAAGAAAAATCAAGAAAATTATGTTTTCAAAAGACTTAAACACTAAAATCGATTGAAAACGTTAAATGGTTTCGAGAATTCCTATTAACGTCTCAGGAAGGTCTGAAAGCGCCTAAGACGTCAGCTTACTTGCGGTTATCCGACAACTAATTTGGTTTGGCTAAAATGATTTAACTTGAACCAGTTAAAATTTGAAAATTTATTCAAAATTTATTAAAAAGTGAAATACTAGCCTATATTTTAAGTAAACTATTTTAACATGCGAAATTTATTCGAAGTCATTATTAAGTCTTTTAAAATCAACCGATTTAATTTAAAACGTTAGGACATAGTGACGCCTTGCGAGGATTTACAAATTTCTAACCTTAAAACTAGAGGCAATCAATCAAAATAAATAAGCAATAAGTAAAAGAGAGAGGGAGAGAGAGGGTTGGGTCCAAATCCGGGTTCTGTCCACCTAGAGTGGTATTTGGACCCATTTCGTCTTGGGTTTTGACCCATTTCTTTTGGTACCTGTCCTAAACTAAACATACAATAAAAATAAATAATAATAATAGAGAAAATAAAAGTTGAAAAGGGCTTAAACCCGAAGATAACAAAAATAAAAATATGCAAAAAAAATGGGCCTTTAGGCTCAATTCTCCAACTCCGGCCACTTTAAATTCTTCAATCTCTAAATCAGTACGCCGATTTTGACCGGGTTACTAGCTCGAGAGTAAAGGTTTTGACCGTCGTGGCATGACAAGAGAATGCAAGGAAATCAATACGGAGTCCAAAGTGAACTCGAAGTGGCATCACATGAAAATAAAGCCAAGGAAATGAGAGGTCAGCATCCAATTTACAAGAGCTCAATCAAATAAGGATGTTGAGACTAGATATATACATAGAAAACCCCAGATCTTCAAAGTATCAATGCATTTTTACCTTTAAGACCTTAAAGATTCACACAATTTCAAGAGCAAAATGCCAGATTCCTAAGAGGAGCACATGTAACCCAATCGAACAACAATGACATGCAAGTTTGAGAAAACAAATTTACCTAGAGTTTATGCATTAAGAAATCATATCATTGTTATTATTTTTTGTCTTATTGTTATTATTATTTATTTTTCTTCAAAAACAATAATACAACAACCGTGAGAATGAGATATAACCATATCCCAACTACAGATAATTTAAACCTGAGCCAATCATTTTATAGGGGACACTTGTAGATACAAAAAGAGAACATTCACAATAAGTATGTAAATCCGATCATGACCGAAATGGAATTAATCGTCAACAAAACATTTATAATCATGCTAAAGGTCAGAAGAACTTTAAAACAAGGTGACTCATTAAACTATCAAATTCACAAAAAAAAAAACGATCAGATTTTGATGAAGAAAATGAAATGCGAGTCGATTATACGGTCTATTAATGGACTTCAAAAAAACCTAAAGAAAACCTAGAGATAAAACCGAAGAAGAAACCATTGAATCTGAAGCTTAAACATAACATTTCAACCATCCTTAAAATAATGCTAGGAGCAAGCAAATTGGGAACAAAATAAGAGGTAAACAGATAAACAACGGACGAGGAAATATAAGTAATGACATTCTACGCATAGTAAATAACATGATAAGCAGCTTCTTACAACAACAAATTTCAAAAAAAAAATTGCTTCAATTTTTTTCACAAAATAATAACATTTGAAAGTAAAAGAACACTACAGCAGACTCAAACTCGACAAAAAAAAAACCATAATATTGAGCACAATCCCACATGTTTTAGCTCGATGTCATGACTAAATTGACGGAATAATTACAAATATATACATAATATCAAAACATCAACAAACCAACAGTATCTGACCCAAACGACCATATGACAAAGCCTTCCTAACAGCAATAATACTACGTCGAGAGGGAAAGAAGGGCGATGAGAATGATGAAAGGAAGAAGTGTTACCTTTTCCGGTGCAGCGAGACTGAGACAAAGACGAGCTAAGAGCGTGATGTGATTCCACCACCAGGAAATCAACCTCTGATTCGATCGGACAGACTAGAAATTCGAAGCAAATTTCGGATAGAAGAAACTTACTTTTTTTGTAACAAGATAAAAGCTCATCAAGTCTTAAGAATATCACTGTGATCAAACTATGTCAAGAGGAAAAAATAAGAACTCTTTGCATCTCCTTTCCCTTCTTATGACTCTCCCTTAAAATACAAATCCCAAATTTTCTCCCTCTCTGTTATCTTCCTCAAAAATCTGAGTAAAAAAAATATTTTCCCTATATAGGAGGGGGGATTAGGGTTTCGGAAAAATGGAGAAAGGGCAGAACCGGAATTCCAAATCGATCCAAAAATCAAAACATTTGAATTTTTCATCCTCCAGGACGAGGAAGGCTGCTGCTAGGACGAAAAAAGGATGCCAAATCCCTTAAAATCTTGACAAGGACAGTGGCGCGGATGGCTGGGATCGACGATTTGTCCTTGAAATCCACACGATGACGTGGAGCGATCCCAAGATGCTAAGGACGGGACGCGGCTACATCAAGATTTAGATGCTCTGCACTAGTACGCCAAGAGATGTTGGATTAGGACATGGGAACTTGGAGCATCGCTGGTCCACGCACTATCTCACGATGCCACTATTTCTCGCGTTCTACCGCTTGAAGTAGAGACGCGCCGTGTTGTCGCTCCTGCTGTTATCGTGTGTTGCGGGCTGCTATGTGGAGGAAACGGGGTCATTCGGATTCTGGTGTAGTACCTTTCTGAGCTTCGTTTTGGGGAAGAAGCATATGTGGATCGGGTATTGAAAAGTTGAGCTGGGTCGGGTCGGACTAGGGGGCTGGGTTGGATTAAAACTAAATGGACTAGGGTCGCTTCTGATTTTAAAGATGGGTCTCTTTTATTGATAATGGAATTGGGTCGGATAAAGGGAAAATGGGCAGGGGACAATTGGGAATTAATTTAGTGGGGGCTGCTGACTTAGGAGTATGTGGGCCTGGGATTGGACCATAAGATAAGCCCAATTTTGAATTTGAGATGGGTTTAAAGTGAGGTAAGGATAGAACTTAGAGTTTAAGCAAAATGAGTTGAGTTAACAAATTCGACTAAACTCTAAATAAGACAACTTAATATTAATTAATTTACAATCTTCTTAATCTCAACGAAATAAAATAATAAATAAAAAATAAAAAATTATAACCATAATTTAAACAAATCTAATTTAACAAAGTAATCACCAAAATTAAAAATTTTGAGATAATTTTCGAAGTGATCATAAAATATATACTAATTATATAAAAAAAATATATATATATAAAATCCAAAACAATGGTAAAATTTATTTTTAAAAAAAAACTTGAAAACTATTTTGAACTTTATAAAAACTAATGATTTCAAAATGTTTAGAATTAAGAAATTCGCCAATTAATTTATATCGTCGAGGGTCAAAATTGGAAGTCAACAACTGTCCCTCATTTTACTTAGATGGATACATGAAATTCGAGGAAAATAAAATTGACCAAACCAATTTTGACCGACCACACATTCATCTTTAAGCAAGGAATTTGGTACGGACTTTAAGAAATTATGGTCGAACCCCAGAAATGGGTTTCCAACATATCTCAGGCTATATGAGAATTCAGGCCACTTGTAGTGCGTTACGCTTGATTTACCGCACGATTTTGAGAGAATATAATTCATCCCCATAATGAATTATGAGAGGACCGGAATTCTCGAGAATAAGATTCAAGAGGGAATGTTCGAGTACAGCCGAGTTTTCTACATTGAGCTCACCTAAATATCCTTAATATTTAGGAATCAGGCGGTTTGTAGTTCAACTCGATCGGTTGAAAAGGAAATCAGTTGTGCTAGCTAACCTTTGGTTCTGGACAAGTGACAAATTAAGTTGAGTATGAAAAGGAGGCTTGTAACCTCTTCAGCATGAGTGTCGCGCACTTCACACCCATAATTAAGAATTTACACGGACATAATCTCAAAAATTCTTGGTGTATTGTCACTCAGATTGGGGATTTACTTTCGGCAGATGTCGAAAGTCCGGATGCGAAACTGAAACTAACAAAAAAGCCAAAGAAAAACCCACATGCCTTCTGATAGGGGTGTGGTTTGATTGTGGTGGAAGGCACTCCTCTTCTCAATTCCTAAGAGTTTGACACTCCTCTTTGGACTATGTCCCACTTCGCTGCTAAGAAAAAGTTCCAAGTTGTGCTGCATCCTTATTGATGTCGTCCACACTTGAAGTTTGTTTTGCAGAATTCATCCCTTTGGATGCTCTCAACAAAGAGTGAGATAAAACTCATCATCATAAAAATGCAATTCAAAGGAGAGATAGTGTCTTTTACCGTGTTGACACTTAATTTCTCTTTTTCAACTTTTGACGTCAACTCAATCGGTTTGACGTAAAGCACATAAAGCTTACGTCTTATATTTGCGATGTAATGTTCAATGTACTCTTCACTTGATGTCGAAATAAATAAAAGCCGATGCAGAGTGCTGATATTTCTCTTGATGTCGTCTTCCATGCCCTTCTTGATATTTACTTTTATCAAAATAAAAGAATGCAGTTGATGCCGATGGGTGAATATTTCTCTTGAGATGCACGATTTCCTTTTTTAGCAGTGCATGACTTCTTGCGTGGCATGAATATCTTCCTGCGATTCGTGATTTCTTGCGGGGTATGAATATCTTCCCGTGATGCGTGAATATTAATTCGCGATGCATAATCTTTCACGATGCATGAATATTAACTCGCTATGCATGATCTTCCGCGATGCATGAATATTAACTCGCGATGCATGATCTTCTACTGGGATTGAATATCTTTCCGCGACGCATAACTTTTTGCGAGGCATGAATTTCTTTTCGCGGCGCATAATTTTTGTGAGGCATGAATGTTTTCTCGCAATGTATAACTTTCTGCGAGGCATGAATGTCCTCTCGCGATGCATAACTTTCTACAGGGTATGCATAACTGTCTGCAAGGCATGAATATTAACTCATGATGCACCAGCGATGCATGAATATTTACTCGGGATGTATGAATATTGAATCGCAATGCATGATATTATGCGATGCATGAATATTGACTCGCGATGAATGATCTTCCACAAGGCATGAATATTGACTCACGATGCATGATCTTCCGCGATGCATGAATATTAAATCGCAATGCATGAATATTAAATCGCGATGCATGATCTTCTGTGATGCATGAATATTAACTCACGATGCATGATCTTCCGTGATGCATGATCTTCTGTGGGGCATAAATATCTTCCCGTGATGCATGAATTTCTGTGAGGCATGAATATCTTCTTGCGATGTGTAAATATTAACTTGTGATGTCATCCATGGTACAAAATGAAGATAGTCCTTCGAACGAGCAATATTGTTATCTTCTGGGTGTCTTCTGGATAATCATATCGTCTCGATTGACAATAATGGTAAAATGAACTTGTAGGTAGTGTATCGTTTCATGATCTTCCGAGTAGCGACACCATCATGTCTGATATAATGTGATGCAGATGACATCCTTGACGAAAAACTTTGAACTATCCTTTTCAGGGTTTTCGGTGATTCATCTTTGAATCTAGCGGGACGCTCCTTATAGATTTCATGTTGTTGGAAATCGATTGAAATAAACCATTCATATTCCCAAGTCTTCGGTTTATAGCAATATAAAATAATTCTTGCATCCACAGGAACATCGTTAATTTTAGGAGAGCTTTCTCCTCCCTTGACTTCTCCATATTCATCGATCAGAGGAATTTGCTGATTTTAGAACAAAGATATGAACCTGCGTCCACAGAAAAATTGTTAGTTTTAAAACAAACTTATCTATGTCGATTTCTTCAGTTGTTTTCTCTTTGTATTGCTATCTCTGAATGATTTCCTGACCTCCTGACTCTTGATAGGTAAGACAACATACTTTATGACAAAATAAAGGAAACATAAAGGGAAAACTTTAAGAAAAATAGATTTTCGAGAATTAGTATTTTGAAAAAAGGTCACTGCCAAGTGTCATGTCAGGTCGGGCTTAGCGAACTACTATGACTCTGATGCTTGGAGGTATATATGATTATTCGCCGGGGAGTGTTCAGAGTCTCTCTAGACTGTCGATAAATCCATGTTGAGATTTTTAGGTCATCCTCAAAATTTCTGTGCCAGTCACATGTCTCAAACTTATCTTCGACTATTGGTGAGCAAATCACAGAAATTTTGGGATCCTCTCAAAAATTCTGTCCCAGTTGAAAATATCTAAATATCTTCAATCTTGGATTATTGAGGAAAAATCTTATTCTCGAGAATTTTTTAGGCCTCCTCAAAAATTTTGTCCCAATTTCTATTGTAAAGAGGAATAGAAATCTTACGGGAAATATGACCGAACCTTTGTGGCTCCTACGTATCCCGTTGAGGGAGGAATCAGGTCAAACATAGTTGCCCCTGAACGGTTAGCAACAATAAGAAATTTACAAATAAAACTAATCATGGCCGACTTAGGCCGCCTACGTATCTCATTCTTGAGAATTCAGGTCAAAAGTAGTTCATTACAAGAAATATTAAAATGGATAAAATGGGGTGACCAAGGCCGATACAGAACGCCTACATATCTCATTCTTGAGAATTCAGGTCAGACGTAGTTCATTACAAGAGGAATAAAATTTTAAACAAAGAAATTACATGCAAATAAGACGATTACAAGGAAATAGATGAGATACAAAATGAAGCTTCAAATGTAATACCTCTTGACAGCGTCTGAGTTGATAGGTTTCGGCCATAGTGCCCTCCATATCTGACAAGACCAACACACCCCAGATAATACTTTGCGAACCATGTAGGGCCCTTGCCAATTTGGTGCAAATTTTCCTTTGTACTCGACTTGATGAGGAAAAATGCTTCTAGGCACCAATTGACCATTTTCGAAAATCCTGGCTCTGACTCTCTTGTGGAAAGCATGAATCATTCTCTATCGATACAGTTGACCATGACAAACAGCAACCATTCTCTTCTCGTCAAGCAATGTCAATTGGTCAATCCTCTTGCTGACCCACTCAACATTACTCAATTTTGCTTCTTGGATGATTCTAAATGATGGTATCTCAACTTCAGCAGGTATGACTGATTCTGTTCCATATACTAGAAAATATGGAGTAGCTCTAATTGATGTTTTGACGGTCGTTCTTTAACCCAACAAAGCTTTTGGCAACATCTCATGCCAATCTCGGTGATTGTCAATCATTTTCCTCAGAATCTTCTTGATATTCATATTGGTGGCCTCTACAGCTCTATTCATTTGAGGATGATAAGCGGTTGAGTTTCAATGAATAATCTTGAACTAATCACATATATCTCTCATCAAGTGACTGTTGAGATTTGCACCATTATCAGTAATGATGGATTCTAGTACTCCAAACTTGAATATCAGATTGTTGCTAACAAAATTAGATACAACTTTCATGGTCATCGACTTGTACGAAGCTGCTTCCACCAACTTGGTGAAGTAGTCTATGGCAACCAAAATGAATATGTGTCTGTTAGAAGCGACTCAAATGATCTTCCTTGCCATAGTGAGTCCATTCATGTGTGTGCCACAAACTCCAACATGTATTTGTTCAACAAGTTTCGCAGCTTCAACAGCATCGACACATCTGACAAGGCCCAAATCTGGAGTCCTCTTATAAAGGACTTCTCTTCTTAGAAAGAAATTGAGAGTCATATGGCGTATCGACTTCTTTTTGGTGGATGTTGCATCTTAAGGATAACTCCCGGTCTCTAAATACTTCTTTACATCAAAATACCATGGCAAACTGTCTAGTTCTGCCTAAACATGTGAACAATGGACAGGATGTTCTTTCAGCTCTATATCTAGAGAATCAATATAATCAATATCTAGGTGTTCGATCATTGAAGCAATAGAGGCAAGAGCATCAGCAAACTAATTTTGTATTCTGGGAGTATGTCTGAACTCAATCTAATGAAATCTTTTGCACAACTTTTGTAAGTAATGCACGTAATGTACAATCTTCGAGTTCTTGATGGCCCATTCTCCCTGAACCTAATGAATCAAAAAATCTGAGTCCCCAATAACCAAGAGTTTGTGGACATTTATGTCGATGGCCATTTTAAAACCAAGAACACAGGCTTCATATTCGTCCATGTTGTTCGTCCAATTAAATTGGAGCTTAGCCACCATGGGATAGTGCTGACCGGATTCTGACACTAAGACTTCTCCGATACCTTTCCTTTGGTGATTTTCCACTCCATCAAAGATAATCTGTAGCGAGGATATATTTCAGAAATATCTTCACCCACAAACGATACTTCTTCATCGTGAAAATAAGTCTAAAGTGGTTCATACTCTTCATCAACGGGATTTTCTGCAAGATGATCAGCCGAGGTTTGTGCCTTTATTTCCTTCTGAGTTACATACACAATATAAAATTTACTCAACAACATTTTCCACTTAGCTAAATTTCCGATCAGCATCGCCTTCTGGAAATTATATTTCAACGGGTCCATCCTTAAAATAAGGTAATTAGTATAAGAAGATAAATAACGTCTCAACTTTTGGGCAAGCCAAGTCAAAGCACAACTATAACACCTTTAAAATCCAAGACACGTTATAGAGCCTAACATAGGTGTCATAAAGTCTACTTACTATTTCTAAGTCCATTTTTAATGAATGTAGGTCATATAGGAGGTTTAAGAACAAAAACGACCAAGAATTTCCATGACGTCCGGGAAGTTGGTTCAAAGAGTTGTTAGTGTGCCTTATCCTATATGACTAACTTTTAGGAGTTGGGAATGTAAGAACATGGGGGGAAAGGTAGCTAATAGGTGTTTGAGTTGTTTTATGGTTGAAACCTTCCGGGTACGACTCCCCAAGGACCAACCAAGGGCCCTTGAGGAGGACCCTTGTAGTTTAATGCAACACTGTCTTGCAGTGTGCATCGACGGGACAGAAAAAGACCCGTGTGTGGATCAACGGGGAATCAATGCCACCGTCGTCCCACAATTAGGCTGGTTGAGAAGGTCCTTTCACCGCACAGCCTCTGAACTCATCGACGCAGTGCAGAGGTGAAGGCTACGGTCCGTGTGTGGATCTATGGGGAGTCGATGCTACCATCATCCCACACTTAAACAATTGGAGGAATACCCTCGCCTAAAAAGTTTCTGACCAAGACGACAGCGTGCAGGACGGAGGGGGGATGTTCGTCGACTCACTAACGGCCCGTTGATCGGGGTTTCGTCTATGAGGGTCGAGTTTTCTGCCTAATTTAAGTTTGTCTCATTTAATTATTTAGGGGGTTAGGTGGTATAGTTAGGTGTTAAGGGAGTCTAATTAAGTTTATTTCAGACCCAATATAAATACTCCCAACCCTTATTAATCAAAAAACAACTCTCAAATAAACTCTCTTCCTTTTCTCTTATTTCTCCCTCTACATGAACTCACCATTGAAGACTAGTAAGGATTAGGGTTTGGGGGTTGCAAACGAATTAATTCACCATCAAAT
Source organism: Solanum pennellii (assembly GCF_001406875.1). NCBI lineage: Eukaryota > Viridiplantae > Streptophyta > Magnoliopsida > Solanales > Solanaceae > Solanum > Solanum pennellii. Next base: position 43,714,238 of record NC_028639.1, on the reverse strand, counting down.
TGTTTACAAACGTTAAGGTATGGGTTCTATTCACCTTTGAGTGTTTTTCCTCATAGGTTTCCTTCAAAATAGATTTCGAAAGTTGAGTTTTCTTATGGGTTTCATTCAATTACGAAATTGAAGTTATGGATTGAGTTGTTAACGATTTATTAGGGTTATATTGAGTAGATTAACATGAAATTCAACTTGTTTATGGTAATTGTTGATGGTTTGGTCTAAATTGAAGCATATGATCATCCATCCCTAACCCTAGGTAATGATATTGACCAATGTTGTATTGTGATCATTCAATTGAGTTGGCTGTTGATGTTATTACTATCTTATGGTGTTATTATAATTAAATAAGATGAATTATAGTCCTATCATGCTTGTTCTTGATATGTTATTTAGGTTATGAATTATAATGTTAAATTAGCCTATGCATTTTGTCTCAAGTTGTGATCTAGAGTTGAATTGTGTTGTAGAGATGAAATTGGCCTTGTTATTTTATTGGTTATCATTGTGTGATGATGTTACTCTCCAAGTTGGGTTGAGTTATGGGTTGATGGTATGACATTGATGATAAAATATGAGGAAGACTTAGTAATTCTTAGAATCTCTATTTATCCTTCGAATTGTGATTAATTGTTGTTAAGTTATGATATTACATTGGAGTATGCCTTATACTAGGATCATAGGGTTGTATGATATTGAATTGAAATGTCTTAACTATGTTGTGATGTTGATTAAGGTGTATGTGATATAAGGATGGTGAAAACTATCAATGTCCCTTGATATGCAATGAAATGCTAATGTGTTAACCTAACTTTTATGAATCGTGATGAAAGGACTTATACTCATACGATTCTTATAGAGCCATTGATGATTATGATTATACAAGGGGTAGGCCCTATGGCCTAAATTAAGCTATGATTGATAATTATAGGCTTAAAGACATTTCAAAAAGGGACTCTAACTTAGCACCGAGTGACCTAGATTGAGGAGTGTCCCTTACCACATAGGGAAGGTAGGAACACTACATCACTCTCGAGATTGGAGACTATAATGCATGGCGCATAAAGAGAATCCCAACTAAATCTCCTAGTTCTTGAAATATGTTTCCCCCATAGGAATACTAGATAGTGGATCTATGTAGTTGCTATGTTTAATGGTTTGGTACTACCTTGGCAAGTAGTCCGCCTTCTTTCGGTGTAGGGTTTATGACACCGGATTCCACACTAGCTCATGTGGTCTATGTCGGTTAGGGCAAGTTTTTCCCAAAAGGTAAATTGAATTAAAGGACTTGAACTCTAATTGGATAACCTAAGGGGTCTAGCTTAGTCTAGGTAGGGGTATGAGACTCTACCTAAACATTGCACTAGTTAGCCTTGAGGAGAGTCTTAAGGGGAGGTTCTTATATATGTCTATGTTATGATAATATATGATGTATATATGATGACCATGGCACATTGTTGATACTATATGTTGATTAGTTCATATATGAATATTCCTTGGGTTATAATATAAATATATGATGAAATGTAAACCTAAATGCCATGATATGTAAAGTTGGACATTGGTCATGTTTTCTTGTTGAGGATACTTGATTGAGTAAAGTTATGAGGCTTTGCTTGGTCATTAAACTTATTGACTTGATAAGGACTTGTGAGTAGTTGTCTTGCTTATTATGATATGTTTGACTCTTATTCATTCTTATGATATTATTCCTTGATGTTAGGGTTGTAGTAAATCATTGTTTCAGTTATGTTGGGATAAGTATTACTTGTTGAGATAGTAAGCATGTTTGGTTGATTGATAGGCTTACTTGACTTTGCATTAGGCCCTTAAATGGGTAATTTGGCATGTTTTGATTAAAAGTCCCTTTTAGGATGTTTTTCTTGTGAATGTGGATAAGATCCCATACTTAGTACATGTGGAGTACTAACCCCATTTTCTTCCCTTTTTCAAACATCTTAGGTTTCGGTCGTTGAAGAGTTTGGAAGGCGACATTGTTAAAGGCTTGGATTCTTCCTTTCCATCCAAGTGGGGTAGGTTCTCAACTTTCGAAGGCAATGCCATCCTCTAGCTTATGGATTTTGTTATGAGCTTATTGACTCTTTCATTCCTTCCTTTTTAATTGAGTATTATACTTTCGTATGACCTATGCATGGTCTTGTTGGATTTATCTAAGGGCTAGGCCCATATTGTGATATTCGTTTAGATGGTATAAGATGAGTTAATCGTTGAGACTTTTTCTATATTTTACGTATATGTATGTGCAATAAAAGTAGAAGGATATGTACCCTTCATATATGAAGGGTCTATGTATACTCGATATGAATATATATTATGTGTATGTAGAGGTCTATGTAAACCTCCAAGTAGTGATAATGAAAGTTTTAAATTTTTACGCATTTTTCAACCTATGAATGTAATGACATGAGACAAAGAGGCTAGTCTTAGTCTTTAAAAAGGACGCCGACGTCGGGTACATCTAGGGGGTATACCCAGATGTGACAACAACAATTTCTCTCCAACAGAGTGTAACGAGACTCATACGGAGTAAACTTCATGCTTATGTAATACATAGCTATTTCCTCTTTCCTATCTCTTCGTGTTGATCAAGTACACATCTGAATGCACTTTCTGAGACAGACAAATACAATACAATGGACTCCCTTCTCGCAGAGGAAGCAAGTGGATTGGACAAATAGTTCTTGATAGCATCAATAGCAGTCTAACACTCTTCAGTCCATTTTGTCAAAGCATCTTTCTTCAACAGCTTGAAGATAGGCTCACACACCACAACTGATTGAGCTACGTATCGACTGATGTAGTTCAACCTCCCTAAGAAACTCATCACTTCCTTCTTAGTCTTCGGAGGAGGTAACTCTTGAATCACCTCAATCTTGGAAGGATCGAGCTCGATACCCCTTCTACTGACTATGAATCCCAATAACTTTTCAGATGACATCCCAAAAGCACATTTAGAGGGATTCAATTTAAAGTTGTAGAGCCATAAATGGTCGAAAAACTTCTTCAAGTGCTTCAAGTGATCTGAAATCTCGCGGGACTTGATTATGACGTCATCTACATACACCTCGATCTCCTTATGAATCAAATCATCAAATATAGTCGTCATAGCGCTTATATAGGTAGCACCAGCATTCTTGTGGCCAAATAACATCACCCTGTAATGATATACACCCCAAGGTGTAATAAAAGCTTTATTTTCTGCATCTTCCTCGTCCATTAGAATCTAATGATAACCTACATAACAATCAGCAAATGAGTGTATTTCATGCTTAGCACAGTTATCGATAAAAATATGAATGTTCGGCAATAAAAAATTATCCATAGGGCTGGCTTTGTTGAGATCCCTGTAGTCGACATAAATTCTGATCCTCCCATCTTTTTTGGCAACCGGAATAACATTGGCCGACCAAGTCGGGTACTCCGTCACTTCAACTAGTCGAGACTCGATCTGTTTGGTGATCTCTTCTTTGATCTTTAGACTCAATTATGTCTTGAACTTCCAAGCCTTCTGCTTCACCGGAATGATCCATGGATTAATCGGCAATTCGTGAGAAACAATATTGGTAATCAACCCTAGCATGTCGCTGACTTCCCAGACGAACACATCAATGTATTAGGTGACTAAATGAATCATGCCCTCTCTTTGAGCTTTATCCAAGTGAACGTTGATCTTGACCTGTTTGACACACTCTTTGTCTCCTAGATTTATAGTTTCAGTTTCCTCTAAATTCGGCTTATGCTGATTTTCAAACTGCAAAACTCAATAGCAACATATGCCGGTGCCTCATTTTCTTCTTCGTATTCATCAACCTCGTCATCACCTACCTCATTTTGTTCGTTCATCTCGTGACATGACACGACATTTCTAGGTTTAAAACTTACATTACTAATACCATAAACAGACAAAGTTAGAAAAGGTACAGCAGATGAGTAAATAAAAAAAAATTCAAAGAAAGAGCCTTTCATTCAAATTGGGAACTACTGCAAACTTTGGCTACGGCAAAGGGACATGTTGCCATTTTCAAACATCACGTGGGAATTATAAAATTCAAGCAATTAAGAAAATTCAAAATGGTGGGTCTCAGGTTTCTTCCGGACCGCTCTGATTTAAATATGCATAAATGATTCCCTTCTACCAAGGAGTTTGGGGAATCAAAATCAGCGTGCATTTCCAATTCTGCAGCATCTCCCCGGGCTCATCATCACGGATACCAGCTAGCTCTACCTCATCCTCAATAACAACATCGATCTCCTCAAAAAGGCCGCATATTCCTTCCCTAAGGTCGTCATGCTCGGCATACTCCCGGATTGGAAATGATTGATATAAATGAAGGATTGTCTTTACTAATGCTTGATCACTGTTCTTCTTCATCTTCATATCATCATCTGTGGGGATGTACCCCAAGCCATATCTCGCTCCTTTGACGTAGACCAGAATAAGCTCAATAATTCCTTGGGAATTTCTTCCCAATTTGAAACCTTGTTTTAAACCATTCTACATCCACTACACCATTTTCAGCCTACAGCAACACCACGTAAGTGTAGCCTAAACTAGCAAAAAGTGTGGCCTTTGATAAAAGGCTACACTTTTGGACATTCAGCAACACTTTTTAGGGGCTGCCCAGAAGAAGCGTAACCTTTGACATTAGGCAACACTTTTTAAATGTTTCCATCTTTGGAAACACTTATAAAGCGTAGCCAAATAGGTATAAGGGCACGCTTTGAAGACGTGCATTAGCAACACCTATTTTTTGTTAGACTACGCTTAAAAGCGTTGCCTTTTCAGATTTATTCGTCACACTTAAAAAGTGTTGCCTTTAATTAGTCATCTATTGCAACATTTATAAAGTGTAACTCTATATCTCGTCTATTGCAACACTTATAAGGTGTTACTTTATATGTCAGCTAGAGCAACACTTATAAATTGTTACTTTATATCTCATCTATAGCAACACTTATAAAGTGTTGATTTTATATCTCATCTAGAGCAACACTTACAAAGTGTAACTTTATATCTACCTA
>NC_028639.1:43668627-43707306 GCF_001406875.1 Solanum pennellii | reverse complement strand
CATTTTAATCACAGGCTGCAGCACATTAATACTAACAGCCACAACCACCTAGCTAACAGACACCAATATTAATAAAATAGCAATAGCTTCATAAAGGTGCAGACAGACCATTAAAAGACTAGCTACAATATCCTTTACAATGAGCTGGATTCACAAGCTAAAGGTAGAAAATAGTGTCATCATTTTTTAATTGAACACCATTGGCATCTGCCAAAAAACATAATGTGTTAGCCACAGACTCCTCAATTGCATAATACTAAAAGAACAATTATTCAACTAACGATTCGAATGCTTAAACCAAAACAAAAACATTCTTGACAGTTATAAATTGGTGGACTAAACTTAGACAAGTAAAAATAAGTTTTGAATTTCATTACCAAGAACACCAACTAAACTAGAAGAAAAACAATATTGACACTATTAACAGAGAATTAAAAATACAAAATACCTTTTGAAGAACCGAATCTTGAGCTGACCCCGAAGAATATGGAAGATTTGTGCCTCTTATAGCTTGTGCACTACTTGCATCAATAGGTAAAGCAAGGTTAGATCCAACACACCTGGTATATCTGGAAAATTCAATCCAGGGTTGTTTTGCAGCAATTGAGTGAATAAATGTCGCATTTCTTCTCTCAATTCTTCCTTTAGAGAAGTGATTTCATCGGCATACTTTTGTTTTAGATTGTTAATTTCCTCATCTTTATTAAAAGAACTTGTTGTCACTGATCTACCATAGCACCTAACTCGACCAGGCTGCTCCTTTCCAAACACTGCCCTAAATGCATCATCAGCTGTTTCCCCAGAATTTTGGCGATTTTGAAGTTCAGCCTATTGAATAAAATTGGCATCCATAGTGAATTGTAAGTACTATTTCATTTCCAATCCTATGATAGCTATCAAGCATTAAAACATTATGAAAACTTTTCATAAAAAATAATTAAACAATGTCGACAAATAATTGATATCTCCTCGAACTTGCACAAGAAGAAGAAGAAGAAGAAGAAGAAGAAGGCATACGTGATTAAAATTTAATGTAGTCAAACTCCCCACAATATAAATGTTAAGTCTGAATAAAGTTCACTAATAATCCTCTTTGAAAAACTTACTATTGCAACTTGGGTATCAGCCTGGATTTCCTTTCCCGTCTTGGTACGAGTTGCAATAAATATTTCAGGCTTTGATGGTTCTTCGTTGTTGTCTTTGGCTGCACGCTACATATTATATCAAAAGAAATTTTAAAAAATCAGTAAGTTCTTATAAAGTACGAAAAATTGAAAATCAAATTTTGTATGAAATGTCAGCTAAGTATTACCAATGCCACGCGTACTCTAGCAAAATTAATAGGTCCCATTCGATGCCTCCACTTTTGTTTTTTCCTGTTTTGAGAATTCATCTCGCATATAGCCTATTGTTAAAAACAAAGAGATAATTGAATTGATATGTATAAAGAGAATAGATATGACACATAATTAGTTGATGAGTGGAAATGCACCATTTTAACCTTACTTGCACAGTTGGGTGTTTCCAATACTCGATCAACTGGCGGAATTGATTATGTGGAATGCTATCAGGACATTTTGCTAGCATATCCTCAAGGGTACTGTTTTTATCAAAAAAATTCTTTTTTATTTTTTGCTTGTGTCACCTCCAAGCATCACGAAGACCAGTCATCACCCACTTCTTTCCTTCTACTTGAAGTAGAAATTTGGACTATGCAAAATAAAATATATTTAGTTTCAGTAAGTAAAAAAAAATATGAATTCTCAAAAGTGGTTGTTTTTACATTGACGTATTCCCACATGCGCTTTTTAGTATCATTTGGCACCACATGCCAACTAGTGTACATCAAGCTGATGAATCGAGGATTCCTTGCAACTGTTCCTATAAAGTTGCTTAATTGTGACACTATCTTATTAGTTGGTCCCACCGCTTGTCCTTTATCAAATGTCACCTCCTTTCTTTCTTCCAAATTTCGTGCATGAATATCCTTACATGTTGTATGTCCTCGAACTTTTTTTGGCTTCGACATTTCTAGATTGATGTAACAGACGTGAAATAAGATATTTCTTTTATAATGAGTTCTAAATTTTACAAGGTTTAAAACATACCTTTTGTTCTACAATCAATGTCAATTTCCTCTTCTTGTTCCACACGATCATCCAATACTTTGTTATGTTCATTAATAATAGGAGTATGCATAAATTCGACATCACTTGTTGTGTTGTTGTCACGTTTTGTTTCATCATCTTTGTGTATCCCTTGATCTTTTAGAAACTGATCAAGAGTACTAGCTGGTATGACCGGCTTCCTCTTTACCTGTTTGCAATTCGGTAGATCAAAGAATATCATGTCGTGCCTCTCCATTACCTAGTGTTGTTCCAGTCGCATGTGCTGAAGCGGTAACATCTTTATTGAATGACATATGGAACCTAGAATTATTCATAGGAAGTTTAGTTCCATTATCTTGAATGGACTCTTCAAATTTAAATAACCTCTGTTTAGTTTGTCCTTTCCCTGCAATCATACGTGAGGTTCTAAGCTCTTCCCTTGAAGACGATTGAATGACTGATTTGTGCCCAAGCAATTTACTCTTTCCTTGTTGTGGAATGAAATCCTCAAAATTCTTTCTTTTATGTGATATTGGTGCCTGCTCTTTCTTAGCTTTATCATTGTGTTCATTTGCAAGTTGTTCTCTCTTAATCTTGAATTTGTTGGCCAATTCAGCACTTGATCGGTATTGCATATCAACATCCAGATTCTTCAATGGACTTTGAGCTTTGTTTGGATTCAAACCCTTTTTCTTTAGCATTGTTGATTGATTCATTGTTTTTGCTTTGTTTAAATCTCTTCAATTTGTTTCCCAATAGTAAGTAAACCTACAAAATAATAAGATTGTTTAAGTGAAAGAAGTAGCAGGACGGATTCAAATTGGAAGAACTACATGAACAAACAGAAAAAATTGATAACATATGAAACAAGATATTTCAAACAACTGCAGACGCGACTGTATGCCATTATTATTGTTCCCTAGTTGAACAAGTTTGTTAGCTATTCGCGTCACATGCCCAATGTTTCCAATCCTGGGTGGGTTCTTCCCTCAACAGAGGTCGTTGGCTGCATCCACATTTGAAAACTGGAGAGCTTCTTATTACTTAAATTAATAAAAGGTAAAGAGTTGTACCACTCTCGGAGCGACAAACTCGGGACAACGACCAAACCAGAAGCAACTTCAAACTACAGAGTTGAATGCCTCTAATGCCAACTGCCTGATAATAAAATGAAACCAGAAAGTATATAAATAACAAACAACCAAATCAAGCAAAAATCAGCTAGAAGTATAGGTATATCAATAAAATAATAATAAGATAAGAAGGCAACATATTACATTCCACAGATTAGATATATTAATGTATTTTACCAAAAAAACTATTATATTACAAAAACAGTGAGTGAGCACTATATGATCATCACAACAATAATGAAACTCATGGTGTGTCTTATTCAGACTCTTCTTCAGACTCGACTTCATCATCAGACTCATCTTCATACTCATTTTCAGACTCGTCTTCAAACGCATCTGAAAACTCATCTTCATACTCATTTTCAGACTCATCTTCGAACTCATCTTCAAACTCCTCTTCATACTCGACTTCAAGTTGTTGATTGACAAATTCCTCCACAGGCACATCAATGATTGTTTCTGGTAAATCAGTCCTTGTTAAGAGTACTTCACCATTATCTTTTGGTATAGATGGACCCTTCGAATGTTCAGATGGCTCATTTTCATAACTTTGTGGGAGATTAGATTCAACTTCATCACCCATGTTAAACAAGTCTCTTGGAACAGTCTTCATAACATAATGTTTATCTTGATCATATGGATCTTGCACATAGAAGCGTTGGTGTACTTGAGATGCAAGCACAAAAGGCTCTTCCTGAGAGCATCTCCTGTTAAAATAGACATAAGTAAGGCCATAAACATCTTTTTCAACCTCATACCAATCACACTTAAATAAAACAACCTTAAACTGGTTGTAATAGTTTAATTCAACAATATCAACTATTCTACCATAATAAGTCAAATCTGCAGCAATCGGATTTTTATCCTTTGAGCTTGCAAAGCTTGTAGTTGAGGCAATTAGTGTAACACCACTATTTTGTGTTTTACGCCTTGCATCACGCTGCCTAACATGGAATCTATATCCATTTATGAGATACCCAGAATATCTTTTTGCAACAGAATTTGGTCCTCTAGACAATTGTTTTATCAAATCAGGCACATCCTCTTGCAAAGCACGAGTTTCAAACCATTGAGAGAAGTTTTGACAATGATTCTTGGCTTTGCTCCATTTAGATCTTCGTGACTGATTATTAACCTCTTGCTCATGCTCTCTACAAAACATTTACTATATTTGTTAAAATAATAAATTAAATAAGATAAAAATTAATTATACAAAAGGAATGCTATATTCAAATTAAGGTACCTAATATATTCTTGAACATCGTCACAATTTCCCAATAAGTATGCATGTGCCTGACTTAGTGACTTGTCATCTAAAATGATTGGATCAGTTTTCTTTGCTCCTAAAGGAACTCCTTTGTTAGAAAACAAACTCACAGGTTCTGCGTCACTTGGGTCACATTCATCATTGTTTCGCGCTCTCCTATTAAATCTGGTATGCACACCCCGATGCAGATATTTTGAGAATAAATTCATGCAATCTATTCCCACTCGTGTCTCTGCTATGCAACCTTCTGGAAAACGCCTATTGCGAATGTATGATTTGAATGTACCCGTTTCTCTTTCAGTGGAATACATCCATCGATTTTGCACTGGGCCGCCTAATCTCACTTCATTCACCAAATGAATAGGCAAATGAATCATGATATCAAAAAATGAAGGAGGAAAAATTCGCTCCAACTGATTTACTGTTTCTATGATCTCTACTTCTAAGCAATCCAGTTCCTCCAATGTGATTACTTTTTGGCACAAACGATGGAAGAAGGAACTTAGACGAATCAAAGGAATAGCCACATGATCAGGAAGAATACTTTTAATTGGTATTGGAAGCAAGTAATGTAACATGAAATGAGCATCATGGGTTTTATAACTAGACACCTTTCTTCATCCAAGTGCACACACCTAGATATATTGGAGGCACTACCATCAGGTAGCTTGGCTGTCTTAAAAACTCCACAAAAGATGGATTTCTCTCCATTTGTCATTGAGAAGAACGCCTTTGTAAACTTTGTTTTCTANAACCATTGAGAGAAGTTTTGACAATGATTATTGGCTTTGCTCCATTTAGATCTTCGTGACTGATTATTAACCTCTTGCTCATGCTCTCTACAAAACATTTACTATATTTATTAAAATAATAAATTAAATAAGAGAAAAATTAAATATACAAAAGGAATGCTATATTCAAATTAAGGTACCTAATATATTATTGAACATCGCCACAATTTCCCAATAAGTATGCATGTGCCTGACTTAGTGACTTGTCATCTAAAATGATTGGATCAGTTTTCTTTGCTCCTAAAGGAACTCCTTTGTTAGAAAACAAACTCACAGGTTCTGCGTCACTTGGGTCACATTCATCATTGTTTCGCGCTCTCCTATTAAATCTGGTATGCACACCCCGATGTAGATATTTTGAGAATAAATTCATGCAATCTATTCCCACTCGTGTCTCTGCTATGCAACCTTCTGGAAAACGCCTATTGCGAATGTATGATTTGAATGTACCCATTTCTCTTTCAGTGGAATACATCCATCGATTTTGCACTGGGCCGCCTAATCTCACTTCATTCACCAAATGAATAGGAAAATGAATCATGATATCAAAAAATGAAGGAGGAAAAATTCGCTCCAACTGATTTACTGTTTCTATGATCTCTACTTCTAAGCAATCCAGTTCCTCCAATGTGATTACTTTTTGGCACAAACGATGGAAGAAGGAACTTAGACGAATCAAAGGAATAGCCACATGATCAGGAAGAATACTTTTAATTGGTATTGGAAGCAAGTAATGTAACATGAAATGAGCATCATGGGTTTTATAACTAGACACCTTTCTTCATCCAAGTGCACACACCTAGATATATTGGAGGCACTACCATCAGGTAGCTTGGCTGTCTTAAAAACTCCACAAAAGATGGATTTCTCTCCATTTGTCATTGAGAAGAACGCCTTTGTAAACTTTGTTTTCTAACTATCTTCTGTATCTTGTGGATGAAGGTTCTTCCTGATTCCCATATCTTTCAAATCATACCGTGCTTTTGCATGATCCTTTGTTTTTCCTGAAATATCCAAAAGAGTTCCAAGTATGCTATCAACTATGTTCTTCTCTATGTGCATTACATCAAGGTTGTGACGTAACAAGTTGTACTGCCAGTAAGGTAATTCAAAAAAAAATTGACCTTTTTTTCCATGGGCCATCATTTGATCTCTTTTTCTTCTTCCCAAACACATTTTTAAAATTGTGTAAGCTATTAAGAACATCAATTCCCTTTAAAGGAGCTGGAGGAGGCCTAAATTCAGTTTTTCCATTGAATGATCTTTTGTTTGATCTCCATGGATGATCCATCGGTAGAAAAACACGATGATCAATATAGCACATATTCTGACTATGTTTAAGATAGCGAAATTAGTGCCATAGTTACAACAAGGGCAAGAAAACTTTCCTTTTGTACTCCAACCAGATAACATAGCATATGCAGGAAAATCACTGATTGTCCACATAAGAGCTGCCCGCATTTGAAAAGTTTCATTTCTGGAAGCATCATATGTTTCAACCACAGAATCCCATAATAATTTTAACTCGTCTATCAATGGTTGTAAGTAAATATCAATGTCATTTCCAGGTGATCGCGGTCCAGGTATAAGTAAAGAAAGTATGGAATATTCAGATTTTATGCACATCCAAGGCGGCAGATTATAAATCATCAACATAACTGGCCATGTGCTATGTGATATACTCATGGTTCGAAATGGATTGAATCCATCACTTGACAAGCCAAGTCTCACATTGCGACAATCTTGTGCGAAATCTGGATGCACCCTATCAAAGTCTTTCCATGCTAGACCATCAGCGGGATGCCTTAACTTTCCATCTTTAGAACGTTCCTCTTCATGCCACCTCAAAGAATCTGCCGTCTTTGAGCACATAAATAGCCTTTTGAGTCTAGGAATTAATGGAAAGTGTCTCAAAGTCTTTGCAGAAACTCGATGTTGTTTTTTTGAAGACTCAAGCTCACTATCAACTTTAGGAGCTTGAATATATCGTGAAGCTCCACAAGTATGACAAAATTCGTCATCCTTATGATCATTCCTGAACAACATGCAATCATTTGGACATGCATCAATTTTATCATAATGCAGACCAAGATTCTTAACCATAGACTTGGTTTTATTGTAAGACTAAGGAATGTTCAACTCGGGCATCGCCTCTTTTAATAACTCTAGAAGAGAAGTGAATGATTCATTCCTCCATCCATGTAAGCACTTCAACAAATATAAGCGAAGTGTGAATGATAATTTAGAGAAACCTATACAACCAGAATATAATTCTTGGTTTGCCTCTTCAAGTAAGCTATAGAATTTCTTGGCATCTTCATTTGGACCATCATAAACTCCTCCAGCCTGTTCAACATCTCTAAATTGATCATTCAACAACCCATCAATATCATCACACGAGTAATCCATATCATCATCAACATTCAACTTGATATCCCATTCCCCGTGATTGATCCATCTAGTATAGCCTTTAACGAATCCATGGCATATTAGATGATCATACACTACATTCCTTCGGTTCCACAGAATATTACAACATTTCGCACATGGACACTGAATTTTCTCTCCATGAGGATATCCATAAGAGTAAGCAAAATCTAGAAATGATTCAATGCCATCAATATACTCTTTGCTATACCTTGCTAAATTCATCCAATCCTTGGATGGGATATGTGAACTCCTAGAAGAATATATCAATATTTAGTCTTTCAGCAATAATCATTAACCAGTTAACAAATAAGTTTTAAAAGTCACGAGTAATATATCAGAATCATGTGTTATGAGATGATAAAAGTTTCTTACGTAGTTATGAGGCTTTCGCTATGTCAAAATCAAACCTTTAATCCTCCACAAATGTTTTTCAATGTTGATGATACTATAAATGAAAAAATAAGTACATTTAATAGGATATACATAAATCTGTCCATAGATAAATGCGGAGATTTTGAGCGAAGAAATGCAGAAGAGACCACCTATGGAGCTTTTGACGGTCCGTCGTGCTTGTGAAGGTCCGTAGGTGGCAGCGTAGTGCAGCTGCTGAAGGAAGATGGGAAAGTCTGACTAAGTGTGGGGTTACGGAGCTTGTGACGGTCCGTCGTGCTTGTGACGGTCCGTAGGTGGCAGCGTAGTGCAGCTGCTGAAGGAAGATGGGGAAGTCTGACTAAGTGCGGGGTTACGGAGACCACGACGGTCCGTCGAGTGTGTGACGGTCCGTCCTGCAGGTTCGTCATGAAGTTCAGAGAAGTAATCCCAGTACCCATATTCCAAGAGTTTAAGTGTTTTGGAACGAAGACCCTCGACGGACCGTCGTGTCTGTGAAGGTCCGTAGGTGGCAGCGTAGTGCATCTGCTACAGGAAGATGGGGAAGTCTAAGTGCGGGGTTACGGAGACCACGACGGTCCGTCGAGTCTATGACGGTCCGTCCTGCAGGCTCGTCATGAAGTTCAGAGAAGTAATCCCAGCACCCATATTCTAAGAGTTTAAGTGTTTTGGAACGAAGACCCTCGACGGACTGTCCTGTCTGTGACGATCCTTCATACTTGCCGTCGAGGGTAATGAAGAGAGCAGAAGTGTGGGACGACGAAGTCCATGACGGTCCGTCGCGGCCACGACGATCCGTCGATAAACTTCGTTTTTGAGGTTAGACTCCGCATTGTTAGACGCTGGATTATTAGTTAGACTCTGTAATATTATTAGGTTATCTTGAGACTTTTATCATTGAGTGTTGGTGATTTTTGTTAATTAATCAAGAGAACTTTCAGATTTTACTCTTTCTCATAGAAGTAAGTTTGAGCGTATCACTCCCTCTCTAGCCCTTCTAGACTTGAAAAATGTATCCTATATCGTCTATCTCTAAGGCATATGATTCATTTTCTATATGGTGCAACTCAAAATACAAAGAAAGTTTAGCAAATTCATACTACGAGGTGATCCCAAAACAACTAAGAAATATTCAACTAAAGTTTCTAATGTACACTTGAAAATGCAATAGAGAAACAACAAAATGTTCTAACACTTCAAGGCATGTAGTCGAAAAAAGAAACATTTTACAAGCAAATAGCTACAAGAGATAATCAATGTGGTTAACAAAGGAACAAACCAAGCTTAAGGTGAGCACAACTATGAACTCAGGAAGACTAAAAAAACAGTGACATTAAAATAGACAATATGCAGATATGTGATTGCAGGCAACAGCTAGTTGCAGTCTGGTTAGCAGTGATATTCAAGTTGTTGATAATCTCGGAACATAGATTGTTGTCATATGCATTCCAGCAGAGAATTGGTAAACAAAGTCACACACATGTAGCATATTCATGCATTGAAAATGACCATATTATGCAGACTTGGAATGTAGGAGTACAACTTACATTTTGAGGATATATACTAATATCAACATCCCACCAACAAGTTTATAAAGTCACAAACAACAGAGCATTTCAGATGCCTATATCATTCCTATGCTACAGAAAGAATGAAAGAGTCATATAATTTATATATTGTTCAAATTGACTATGTCTAACTTAGTTATAGTTGTTTGAATAGGTTTAGCTTCTTCAAATTTTTTCTTGTAAAGGGAGAATCTCCCTAATTTATGTAATCTCTCTAGTTACAAACTCATTGTATAGGTTGAGTTGACTAACCTTAGGAGGTATATCAATTCGTATCAACAACACAACAATATCAAAACCCTAAATTAAAATTTAGACATTCAAAGATACACAAGAATATCAAAACCTAAAAGCTATAATTAAGACTCTTAGAGATAAAATTTCATACCTTACAAACACTGTTGCAACAACCCAAGACGTGAGGCGTGTTCATGTGTGAAACATTTTGTTCATTTGTGAAATCCGACGGAATAGCTCGTTAACAAAGAATCTGTGATGAAAAGAGCAACTCATCAACAAAAAATATGTGACAAAAATCACTTTCTTCAGCTCTTCGATCTTCAACAAGGAATCTGTAAACAATTTCGACGGAAAACTGTAAAGGAAATCGTATTTTCGTATTTGGGGAAAAAACCGTCTTACACTAACAAAGCTTGGAGCGTAGAATCAGTTGGTCAACATCTGCTCAGCTCAGCTCCTCTGATTTTCAGCTCCTCCAATTTTGGAGAGTAGAATCAGTTCAGCTCCTCCGATTTTCAACTCTGCTTCAGTCTTCAGCTTCCTCTCTTCATCTCCTCCGATTTTAAGCTTCCTCTCTTCGTTTTTCAGCTCATTCAGTCGATTTGAAGTTCTTGAGAAAAGAAATCGAGCGTATGTTCTTGAGCGTAAAAATTCTCAGCTTCCTCTCTAAGCCCCAATTTGTTTTTCCTAATATTTTAACAATTATTTTTTTGGCCAATAAAAATGGGAGGGAGACTAGAAATGTTGGAGGGAATATAATATTTTGGTGAAATTTTTTTTAGGCCACACTTCTAAAGTGTTGTATTTACAATTATAAAAATAGGACCCTTTAAAAGTGTGGCCGTATATATAAATAATTGTTGCCATTAATTTCATACTATGACAACACTTAAAAAGTGTAACCTATACCATTAAAGGGTACACTTTACAAGTGTTGCCAATATTATTGTTGCCAGAACATAAAAATTTAGGCTACATTTTAAAAGTGTTCCCAAAAATTTTTTAGGCAACACTTTTCAAGCGTTACTCAGATTTAGTGTGGCCATAGGCCTAAAATGGTGTAGTGATCATCACAGTGGCTATCATCTTGTACACGACAGGCATGGGAGTCTATGGGGCCAAGTCCTCACCTGTGGCATTTACCAGCTCCACCATGTATAAATATGTACCTCGCGATACCTCATCAATAATTGGCGCCTGTCTGCCGAAGTGACTCCCTTCGCCATAAATAACCAGCTCTTCGTCCTTCCAAATAAGTTTCATCATCTGATGCAGAGAATAAGGCACAGCTCCAGCCATATGGATGAAAGGCCTTCCTAGAAGAAGGTTATAGCTGGTGTCGATGTCGAAGACTTTGAACTATGCACTGAATTAAACCGAACCCATTTGGATGATCAGATTCACTGCTCCCAACGTATCTCTGTGTACTCCATCAAAGGCTCTTACATTGACTTGGTTTTGTTCCAGCTTCCCCAAGTCAAACCTTAACTGCCTCAGTGTTGACAACAGGCAAATGTTCAGACCAGATCAATCATCCACCAAGATGCAATTTATGACCTTCTCACAACATACGACTGTGATGTGCAACGGCTTATTGTGTGACCTCCCTTTAAAAGGCAAATTATCATCGCAGAAACTAATTCGATGCCCTAAGATAACTTGGTTGATCATAGCGGCCACGTTATCGCTGCTTGTGAGGACGGGCACATACGTATCATCAAGAGCCTTCATCAATTCCTATCTATGCAATTGGGAGCTCATCAGCAGGGCCCACACAAAAATTTGAGCCGGAGTCTTCTCTAAAATCTTAACAATTGAATAATCTTTTGGCTACATCTTTCTCCATAACTCTCCCGCTTCGCGTTCGCTTATCGGCCTTTTACCCTGATCCTTTTTCTGTCCTCCAAGAGCTAACTCTTCAGGAGTATTACACCTCCTAGATCGGGTCATACCCTGAGCGGCAGCAGTTTCAATCACAATTTTTTGTCTAACAAGAGTCGCTGGTGGCAAAAAAGCAACAGCCTTTGCGGGTGTCAGGATAACGAACTCTTTTTTCTCTTTGATGCTCAATGAGGCCATGGTCCTTTCTAAATCGTCATCAATAACTGGAGTTATCACCTTAGTCACACACCAATCATCGTCCATCTCTATCATGTTGATAATAACGCCTCCATGATTCGGCAAAAATTTTTGTTTTGACATTAGGCACGGCTGCTTGAAGAGAGACCACCTCTTGGTCGATTAGATCTTGAATCTTATGCTTGAGATTGATGCAATCCTCGTCATAATGTCCAACACTGTTGAAGTGATATGTGCACCTTTGATCTGGCCTAAAGAATTTGGAACTAGTATCCACCGGCTTGGGCCCTACCGAGTGGATATATCCAACCGTAGCCAGTCGCTCGTACAACTTTGTTCAGCTTTCGGCGAATGCAATAAAATTCCTTTGTTGGGGAGGAGGCACCTGTTGATAGCTTATGGTATTTGGTTAGGGAGCTTGATTTCTGGGATAAGGATTTGATTGGTAATTTGGTGATGGAGCTTGGTAATTCGGGGAGGTAATTTGGTAAAGTGGAGCTTGGTAATTTGGGGAGGTATTTTGGTAGAGTGGAGCTTGGACTTGATAGACTGGAGGCGGTACTCTATAGCTCGACTGCACATTGGCACAATTGGGAGCAACATTTTGGTAGTGGGGGATGAATTTGGTAAACTGGAGGAGGATTTTGATATACGGGAGACGGACTTTGGTAATTTGGAGGGGGGATATTTTGGTAAGGGGTGGTTGCATATTGGTGGACTGGAGGATGATTATATGGATAACTAGCTTGCATGTAGCAAGCCTGGTAGGAGCTTTTGGGGGTCTTCTTACCCTCATAAGAGAGAGCAGCAATATCCTCTCTCTTCTTCTTCAACAATCTCGACGATTCAGGCGACGTGGCAACACGGGCTATCTTTCCTATTTTCAAACAATCTTTGATAGTCTCACCAATCTTGATTATCTCATAAAATATTTCTCCAACGAGCAACATGATTATATCGTAATATTCAGGCTCTTGCACCCGTACAAACACTTCCACTATTTCTTTCTCAGACATAGGCGGCCTTACTCTTGCGGCTTCCTTTCTTCATCTGTAGGCAAACTCTCTATAGCTTTCCATGGATTTTTGCTTCTTGTTTTCAAAGGAGTATCGATCCGGAATGATTTCTACATTGTAAGCAAACCGAATCAATAAATTCCTTGGCCAAGGCATTCCATTTGGGCCACTGCCTAGTGTCGTGGGAGGGAAACCATTCTAGAGCCTCCCCGCCTAGACTTTGGCTAAAGATCCAAATTAACAGAGCTTCGTCTGTACCAACTCCGACAAGCTGGTCACAGTAGGCCCTCAGATGGGCCACATGTCACATCCGGGTTTACCCCCTAGACGTAACCGGCATCGTCGTGCTTTTGAAGGAACTAAGACTAGCCTTTTAGTTTCATGTCATTATATTCATAGGTTGAAAGATGCGGAAAAATTTAAAACTTTCATTATCCCTACTTGGAGGTTTACATAGACCTCTACATACACATAATATATATATATTCATATCAAGTGTACATAGACCCTTCATATAGGGAGGTTACATAGCCTTCTAATTTTATGCACATACATATATAAGGATATAGAAATAGTCTCAATGATTATCTCATATCATACCATCTAAACGGATATCACAACATGCGCATAGCCATTACATCAATTCAACAAGATCATGTATAGGTCATACGAACGTATAATATTCAATAAATAAGGAAAGAAATGATAGAGTCAATAAGCTCATAACAAAATCCAAAGCTAGAAGATGGCATTTCCCTCGAAAGTTGAGGACCTACCCCACTTGGATGAAAGGAAGAATCCAAGCCTTCAATAATGTCGCCTCCAAAAACTCCTCAACGATCGGAACCTAAAATGTTTGGGAAAAAGGGAAAAAATGGGGTTAGTACTTCACATGGACTAAGTATGAGATCTTATGCACATACACAAGCAAAACATGCTAAAAGGGACTTATTATCAAAACATACCAAGTTACCCCTTTACGGGCCTAATGCAAAGTCATGTAAGTCATATCAACCAACCAAACATGCTTACTATCTCAACACGTAATACTTATCCCAACATACTTGAAACCATGATTTGCTACAACCCTAACATCAAGGAACAATATCACAAAAATGAATAAGAGTCAAACATATCATAATAAGCGAGAATACTACTCATAAGTCCTTATCAATTCAACAAGTACAATGACCAAGCAAATACCCATAACCTTACTCAATCAAGTATCCTCAACAAGAAAACATGACCAATGTCCAACTTTACATATAATGGTATTTAGGCTTGCGTTTCATAGTATATTATTATTATAATCCAAGGCATGTTCATAAATTAACTAATCAACATATAGTTTCAACAATGTGCAATGGTCATCATATTTACATCATATATTATCATAACATAAACATATAAGAACCTCCTATTAAGACTCCCCTCAAGGGTAACTCGTGCAATATCTAGGAGATTTAGTTGGGACCCTCTTTATGCGCCATGCATTATAGTCTCCAATCTAAGGGTAATGTACTGTTCCTACCTTCCCTATGTGGGAAAGGACACTTCTCTATCTAGTTCACTCGGTGCTAAGCTAGAGTCCCTTTTTAAAATGTCTTTAAGCCTTTAATTATCAATCATAACTTAATTTAGGCCATAGGGTCTACACCTCGTATAATCATCATCATCAATAGCTCAATAAGAAATGTATGAGTACAAAACTTTTCATCACAACTCATATAAGTGAGGTTAACACTGGAGAATTTCATAACATATTAAGGCTCATTGATAGTTTTCACCATCTTTATAGCCCATACACCTTAATCAACCTCACAACATAGTCAAGACATTTCAATTCAACATCATACCACCCTATAATCCTAGTATAAGGCATACTCCAACGTAATATCATGACTTAACAACAATTAATCACAATTGGAAGTAAAGATAGAGATTCGAAGACTTACCAAGTCTTCCTCATAGTCTATCAACAAGATCTTACCATCAATCCATAATTCAACCCAATTTGGGAGTAACATCATCACACAATGATAACCAATAAAATAACAAGGCCAATTTCATCTCTATAACATAATTCAACTTTAGATCACAACTTGAGACAAGGTACATGGGCTAATTTCACATTATAATTCACAACCCTAAATCACATATCAAGAACTAGCATAATAGGCGTATAACTCATTTTAATTTAATAATAATAACACCATAGGATAGTAATCTAATTAACAACCAACTTAATTGAATGATCTTAATACAATATAAGTCAAGATCACAACCTAGGGTTTGGGATGGAGGACCATATTCTTCAAGTTAAACAAAACCATTAACAATTACCATCAACAAGTTGAATTACATGTTAATCTACACAATATAATCCTAACAAATATTTAACAACTCAATCCATAACTTCAATTTTGTAATTGAATGAAACCCATAAGAAAACTCAACTTTTGAAATCTATTTTTTAAGGAACCCTTTGAGAAAAGGATCTCAAAGGTGAATAGAACCCATACCTTAATGTTTCTCAAAAATTTGTTGAAGAATCCACCCTTTTCCAGCCCCCAATTCACCTTCCAAGCTAAGCTTCTATGGAGTCTTCCAATTAGAGAGAGAAAGAAGAGAGAAGGAAAAGTGTTTATTTGAGAGTTGTGTTTTGATTAATGAGGGTTGAGGGTATTTATAGTAGGACTTAATCAACTTAATTAGTCTCTCTTGAATCCCCAACTAACCCCTAAATCACTTAATTCATAAACTGAACCTAATTTAAAACGTGTAGGGATTTGCATACCCCATCGATGAGACCTCGATCGATGGACCATTAGTCCACCGACGGTCCGTGCTGCACATCCGTAAGTCCGGTCAGATACTGGTGCAAGTGAGGCTTTTCTCCAATTTTCTAAGTGTGGGATGACGATGGCATCGACGCCCCGTCGATCCACACACGGACCGCAGCCTTCACCTCCGCACTCTGTTGATGATTCCAGAAACTGTGCAGGTGAAGGGACCTTCTCCACCAGCCTAAGTGTGGGACGACGGTGGCATCGACGCCCCGTCGATCCACACACGGGCCGTCGTCTGTCCCGTCCGTGCACACTGCCAGGCAGTGCTGCATCAAATTGTAGGTGTCCTTCTCAAGGGCCCTTGGTTTGTCTTTGGGGAGTCGTACCCGGACGTTTTAACCATGGAACAACTCAAACACCCATTTTTTACCTTTACACCAACGTTCGCACAAATCCAACTCCTAAAACTTAGTCAAGTAGGCTAAGCCACACTATCATCCCTTTGAACCAACTTCCCGCATGTTTTGGATGTTTTGGTTCTTAAATCTCCTAAATGACCTATATCCATTAAAAATAGACTTAAAAACAGTGTTTAGACTCTATGGACACCTATGTTAGGCTTTACAATGAGTCTTGGATTTTCAAGGTGTTACATTATCCTCCCCTTAGGAACATTTGTCCCTGAATGACACTAAAATTCTTTTGAAGGAAGGAATAGACTCAAGACTAGCAATCCAACCAATCAACAATATCAATTCAACATAAGTCATTTCATTTCAACAAGGCAAACATCAAAACTAATATTACCACACATAAGGTTCAAAACACTTTATCATGAGGCATGTCCTTCTCACAACACTTATTTGCTCAACTTACATTACATGAGTCAATTAGCACAAAGTTCAACTTAACAATATGCTACCTATCATTTTATGACGACTCACCATATCAAAATGCACAACATAACTAAAACACAAGTAAAAAGCAAGACTTAAAGTTTTTAATAGCAAACTACACTAACTTCACTATAAGTTCTTTCAAAAATGCATAATGTGCAAAACTTCACCTCAAAATCCAGAAACTTCAATTTCTAGTCATATTTATATTATTAAAAAGAATGACTAACCTTAATTCTCAAAAAAAGATGAGGGTAACGGGACTTCATGTTGGCCTCAGCCTCCCATGTTGCTCCATCAACTAGATGATTTTTCCATAACACCTTTACGAAAACCACTTCTTTATTCCTCAACTTCTTGACATGCCTATCAAGAATTTGAACCGGAACTTCCTCATAAGAGAGGTTATCCTTGACACCAAGATCCTAAATAGGAAGAATGGACTCGTGATAACCGATGTACTTTTTCCACATAGTAACATGGAAAACCAGATGAACCGAAGCCAATTCACTAGAAAGTTTGAATTCATAGGCAAACTTACCAAACCTTCACAAGATTTCATAGGGACCAACAAAACGAGGACTAATTTCCCTATCTTGCCAAATCTAACAACCCCATTCATTGGTGAAATTTTTAAATAAACCTTATCACCTTCTTCGAACTCCAAATCCCTTCTCCTATGATCAGCATAAGACTTTTGCCGACTATAGGCCATTTGCAACCGGTTCCTTATGATATGGAGCTTTTCCAAAGTCTTATAAATCAACTCGGGACCAAGAAGCGATGGATCACCCACCTCAAACCATCCAATAGGAGAACTAAACCTCCTACCATACAAGGATTCATAGGGAGCCATGGAAATGGATGAATGAAAAATATTGTTGTAGGCAAACTCTACTAAAGGTAAGTGTCTATCCCAACTCCTTTTAAAATAAATTATGCGCGCCCTAAGCATATCTTCAAGGGTTTGTATCATATTCTCCGCTTGACCATCCGTTTGGGGATGAAAAGCGGTGCTCAACTTCACTGTAGTAACTAACCCTTTTTGGAACGACCTCCAAAATCTAGATGTGAATTGTGTGCCCCGATACAATATGAAGGATAATGGAATGACATTCCATCAAACCATCTCATCTAATAAGATTCTTGCATAATCCTCCACCGAATATGAAGACTTGATGGGAATAAAGCAAGCGGACATAGTCAATCGATCCACAACCACCCATATGGAATCATAGGACTTTTATGTCCGAGGTGAACCTACTAGAAAGTCCATATTGATGTCTTTTCACTTCCAAGTAGAAATTTGGATCTCTTGTAGTAAGCCACCTGGCTTTAGGTGTTCGGCCTTTACTTGTTGGTAATTTTGACACTCAGCGACAAACTCCGCTATGTCCCTTTTTAGACCTTCCCACCAATATATCTCCCTTAGGTCATGGTACATTTTTGTCGACCCTTGATAAATTAAGTAGCGGGACCCATGTGCTTCTTCTAGGATTCGATCCCTTAACCCACCTACATCGGGAACACATAATCTCCCTTGGTAGATTAACACACCATCCCCCCCTAAGGAGAATGATTCATTCAACTTGCCGAGAACCGATTCTTTTACCTCCATTAAGGCTAAACCAAGGTGTTGCTTGGACTTCACCTCTGCCACTAAAAATGACTCGGAGTTATGATGAACTATGGCACCCCCATCCGGAGAAATCTCCAACCTCACCCCCAACCTAGCCAAACTATATACATCCTTGCTAGGTCCTTTTTGGCTTCGTCAAAATGGAATACACTACCCATAGTCATTCGACTTAGGGTATCTGCGACTACATTAGCCTTGTCGAGGTGATAAAGGACATTCATATCATAATCTTTCAACAACTCAATCCACCTTCTTTGTCGAAGATTCAACCATTTTGGGTAAACACATATAAGAGACTCTTATGATCGGTAAAAATATTAACATGAACCCCATACAAGTAATGCCTCCAAATTTTCAAAGAAAACACCACGACCTCTAATTCAAGGTCATGAGTGGGGTAGTTTCTCTCATGTACCTTTAGTTTCCTAGAGGTATAAGCTATCACCTTCTCTTGTTGCATAAGCACACACCCCAAACCCACTCGGGATGCATCACGATACACCACAAAATCCTTTGTACCCTCCGATAAGGTCAACACCGAAGCGGAAGTAAGCCTATCTTTCAACAATTGGAAACTCTTCTCACATGCCTCCGACCACTCAAACTTTTTACTCTTTTGGGTCAAAGTTTTCAAAGGAGATGCAATGGACGCGAACCCATCTACAAACCTCCGATAGTAACCCGCTAAACCCAAGAAACTTCTAATGTCTGTCGGAGTCAATGGTCTAGGCTAGTTTTTCACCACTTTTTTTCCTTGGGTCTACCTCAACACCCTCACTGGAGATGATGTGCCCAAAAAGAGTCACCGACCTCAACCAAAACACACACTTACTATATTTTGCATAGAATTGATGTTTTTTAAGGGTTTGCAACAATCCCCTCAAATGACACATATGATCATCATCATTCATCGAACATAGCAAAATATCATCAATAAACACAATAACAAATGAATCTAGGTAATTTCGAAATACCCTATTAATTAGGTCCATAAACACCGCTGGAGCATTAGTGAGACCAAAAGACATTACCAAGAACTCGTAGTGCCCATACCTAGTCCGAAAAGCAATCTTTGGGACATCCTCACCTCTCACCCTAAGTTGGTGATAACCCAACCTCAAATCTATGTTTGAAAAGTAATTCGCCCCTTGAAGTTGATCAAACAAATCATCAATCTGAGGAAGAGGATACTTATTCTTGATAGTGATTTTGTTGAATTGATGGTACTCTATACACATTCTCAAAGACCCATCTTTATTTTTGAAAAGTAACACTGGAGCTCCCCATGGAGATATACTAGGCCTTATAAGACCCTTATCTACTAAATCATTAAGTGGAGCCTTCAACTCTTTCAATTCATCCGGAGCCATCCGATATGGAGGGATTGCAATGGGATTTGTTTTCGGTAGCAAATCGATACCAAAATCAATTTCCCCTTCAGGAGGAATACCGGGAAGGTCATTGGGAAAAACCTTAGGAAATTCACTCACAACGGGGACCGACTCAATAGGAGAAATTTCAGAATCCAAATCTTGGACTCTTACTATATGATAAAGAAAACACTTTAAGATCATTTTACATGCTTCTAGACAAGATATGATGCAACCTCTACGAATAGAATTCACACTATTCCACTCCACAACGGGTTCATTTGGGAAATTAAACCTCACAACTCTTGTCCTACTATCAATAGTATCAAAACTATCATGTAACCAATCGATACCCAAAATGATATCAAAATCAAGCATATCTAGTTCAACTAGATCTACATTAGAAACTCTATTGGGCAATGAAATAGGACAATTTTGATAGACTCTTTTAGCAACAACCGACTCTACCACTGGAGTAGACACAAGAAAAGGCTCATGCAAAATATAAGGTAAAATTTCAAACCTTTTAGCTATTAGGGGTGTAACAAATGATAAAGCAGCGTTGGGATTAAGAAAGGCATTTACATCAAGAGAAAAAACTTTAATCATACAAGTCACCACATCGGGAAAGGTCTCTTGCTCACCCCTATAGCGAAGAGCATAGAAGCGGTTCTTCTTTCGAGCATCACTAGAACTACTTGATTGAGCTTGGCCACTACCCTTGTCTTGACTCTTCAAGTTTGGACAATCTCTCATCTTGTGACCACTCTTTCCACAACTAAAGCAATTATCCATCCCCTTAAGGCAATCACCATAGTGCTTTTTACCACACTTTACAAAAGTTGGCTTCTCATTTGGTGAATTAGTACCTTTTCCCTCTTGAATTTAGGGTTATACACCCTATCACCACTAGCTATTGGGAATTTAGAAGGGACTTGATTTGAAACCGGCTTCTTAAATTTAGGCTTGTCTTGTATCTCAAGCCTATTCTTTGAAGAACCACCATCAAATGACCTTGCCCTCTTAGCATCTCTACTTTTTCACTTAACTCTTGCCTCCTCAACCCTTCTTGCATAAACCATAAGACAGGAAATATTCATGTTGTCATGTAGCATGGAAGATAGCACTCCTCTTGTAAGACCTCCGACACCCCCATCACAAAATGGCTCATTTGGTCTCTAGGATCGGAGACCAAAGAAGGAGCATATTTGGACAACTCAATGAATTCCAAAGAGTACTCATGGACACTCTTCCCTCCTTGACGAAGATTGATGAACTCCGTCACTTTATCCTCCCTCATCTCTCTAGGGAAGAACCGATCTTGAAAAGCCACCTTAAAGATTTCCCAAGTAACCGACTACCCCTAAACGGCCTATTATCACATACCATGTTTGATCCACATCCTTGAGTTCATATAAGGCCAACTCGACCTTCTCACTTGAAGAAACCCCCATAGCATATAGTACCTTGTAGACCTCATCGAGGAATTCTTGGGGATCTTCATCAACCTTAGACCCATAGAAAATAAGAGGGTTCATCCGAGTGAAGTCCCTTAGACGGGATGCCATAGTAGTGACTTGTTGATGAGGACGGGGAAAAACATCCTGATTGCCTTGAGCCGTCGTAGCTTGGGATTGAAACGTCGCAGCTTGTGCTTGAGTAATCATAGCTTGAGCCATTTGAGAAAGAATATCCCTCATATCCGCCTCCGTCATAGGTGCAGGGTTAACCGGGGCTTGATCAACATTAGCATTTTCCTCAAGTAGAGGGGCTTGGTTATCATGGGGAGGAGCTCCCGCATTTGAAACTTCCTCCTTAAGTCTTCGAGCCGCATTCCTTCGAGTGTTCATACTTCCTATAAGCATAACAATAGGATTAGATGCAAAAACACACCATAAGTATATTCTTTTGGCACGATATAAGATTTCCAAGAAAGACAGCGATTCCTATGCATTATATAGGTTCCTACTCATAACTGTGGTGCGCTTCAAAACTATGAATACAAACCTACATAGACGTGGTAGGGAGAGAAACATAACTCAACGATATTCAACCTCATGCTCTGATACCAAGTTTGTCACATCCGGGTTTACCCCCTAGATGTAACCGGCGTCATCATGCTTTTTAAGGAACTAAGACTAGCCTCTGAGTTTCATATCATTACATTAATAGGTTGAAAGATGTGGAAAAATTTAAAACTTTCATTGTCTCTACTTGGAAGTTTACAAAGACCTCTACATACACATAATATATATATATATATATATACACACACACATATATATATATATATATACACACATATATATATATATATATATACATATATATATATATACATATATTCATATCGAGTATACATAAACCCTTCATATAGGAAGGTTACATAGCCTTCTACTTTTATTGCACATACATATATAAGAATATAGAAATAACCTCAATGATTGTCTCATCTGATACAATCTAAACGGATATCACAACACGGCCATAGCCCTTACATCAATTCAACAAAACCATGTATAGGTCATACGAAAGTACAATATTCAATTAACAAGGAAAGAAATGATAGAGTCAATAAGCTAATAACAAAATCCAAATCAAGAAGATGGCATTGCCCTTGAAAGTTGAGGACCTACCCCACTTGGATGAAAGGAAGAATCTAAGCCTTCAATAATGTCGCCTCCAAAAACTCCTCAACGACTGGAACCTAAAAGGTTTGGGAAAAAGGGAAGAAAATGGGGTTAGTACTTCACATGTACTAAGTATGATATCTTATGCACATACACAAGCAAAACATGCTAAAAGGGACTTTTTATAAACACATGCCAAGTTACCCCTATAGGGGCCTAATGCAAGTCAAGTAAGTCATATTAACCAACCAAACATGCTTACTATATCAACAAGTAATACATATCCGAACATACTTGAAATCATGATTTGCAACAACCCTGACATCAAGGAACAATATCACAAGAATGAATACCAGACAAACATATCATATCCACTCGGCACTGTCGGATCACTAAGGCCGACTTTCGTCCCTGCTCGACGGGTGGGTCTTGCAGTCAAGCTCCCTTCTGCCTTTGTACTCGAGGGCCAATCTCCGTCAACAAGACAACTACTCACAAGTACATATCAAGTCAACATGTGCAATGACCAAGCAAAGCCCCATAACCTTACTCAATCAAGTACCCTCAACATGAAAACATGACCTATGTACAACTTTACATATCATGGTATTTAGGCTTGCATTTCATAGTATATTATCATTATAATCCAAGGCATATTCATAAATGAAATAATCAACATATAGTGTCAACAATGTGCAATGGTCATCATATATACATCATATATTATCATAACATAAACATATAAGAACCTCCTCCTAAGACTCCCCTCAAGGCTAACTAGAGTAATGTCTAAGTAGAGTCCCATACCCCTACCTACACTAAGCTAGACCCCTTAGGTTATCCAAGTTAGGGTTTAAATCCTTTAATTCATTTTACCTTTTGGGGACATGTTGCGCTAACCGACATAGACCACATGAGCTAGTGTGGAATCCGGTGTCATAAAACCCTACACCGAAAGAAGGTAGACTACTTGCCAAGGTAGTACCAAAACATGAAACATAGCAACTACGTGGATCCACTTGCTAGTATTCCTATGGGGGGAACATAGTTCAAGAACTAAGAGATTTACTTGGGACCCTCTATATGCGCCATGCATTATAGTCTCAAATCTCAAGAGTAATGTACTGCTCCTACCTTCCCTATGTGGGAAAGGACACTTCTCTATCTAGTTCACTCGGTGCTAAACTAGTGTCCCTTTTTGAAATGTCTTTAAGCCTTTAATTATCAATCATAATTTAATTTAGGCCATAGGGTCTACCCCTCGTATAATCATCATCATCAATAGCTCAATTAAAATTGTATGAGTACAAGCCTTTTCATCACAATTCATATAAGTGAGGTTAACACTTTAGCATTTCATAACATATTAAGGCTCATTGATAGTTTTCACCATATTTATAGCACATACACCTTAATCAACCTCACAACATAGTCAAGACATTTCAATTCAACATCATACCACCTTATAATCCTAGTATAAGGCATACTCCAATGTAATATCATTACTTAAAAACAATTAATATCAATTGGAAGTAAAGATAGAGATTCTACGGCTTACCAATTCTTCCTCATAGTCTATCATCAAGGTCTTACCATCAACCCATAATTCAACCCAATCTGGGAGTAACATCATCACACAATGATAACCAATAAATTAACAAGTCCAATTGCATCTCGATAACACAATTCACCTTTAGATTACAACTTGAGACAAGGTACATGGGCTAATTTCATATTATAATTCACAACCCTAAATGATATATCAATAACTAGCATGACAGGCCTACAACTCATTTTAATTTAATCATAATAACACCATAGGATAGTAATCTAATCAACAACCAACTCAATTGAATGATCACAATACAATATAGGTCAAGATCACTACCTAGGGTTAGGGATGGAGGACCATATTCTTCAATTTAGAGAAAACCATCAACAATTACCATAAACAATTTGAATTAAATATTAATATACTCAATATAATCCTAAAAAATCATTAACAACTCAATCCATAACTTCAATTTCGTAATTTAATGAAACCCATAAGAAAACTAAACTTTTGAAATCTATTTTTGAAGGAACCCTTTGAGGAAAGGATCTCAAAGGTGAATAGAACCCATACCTTAATGTTTCTTAACAATTTGATGAAGAATCAACCCTTTTCCAGCCCCCAATTAACCTTCCAAGCTAAGCTTCTATGGCGTCTTCCAATTAGAGAAACAAAGAAGAGAGAAGCAAGAGGGTTTATTTGAGAGTTGTGTTTTGATTAATGAGGGTTGAGGGTATTTATAGTAGGACTTGATCAACTTAATAAGTCTCTCTTGAATCCCCAACTAACCCCTAAAAAACTTAGTTAGTTAAATGAACTTAATTTAAAACGTGTAGGAATTGCAGACCCCATCGACGAGACTTCGATCGATGTACCGTTGGTCCACCGACGATCCGTGCTGCACATCCGTAAGTCCGGTCAGAGACTGTTGAAGGCGAGGCTTTTCTACAATTTGATAAGTGTGGGACGACGGTGGCATCGACGCCCCGTCGATCTACACATAGGACGTCGTCCGTCCCGTCAATGCACACTACCAGGCAGTGCTGCATCAAACTGCAGGGGTCCTCCTCAAGGGCCCTTGGTTGGTACTTGGGGAGTCGTACCTAGACGTTTTAGCCATGGAACAACTCAAACACCCATTAGTTACCTTTTCACCAACGTTCGCACAAATCTGACTCCTAAACTTAGTCAAGTAGGCTAAGGCACACTATCATCCCTTTGAACAAACTTCCTGGATGTTTTGGACGTTTTGGTTTATAAATCTCCTAAATGATCTATATCCATTAAAAATAGACTAAAAACAGTGTTTAGACTCTATGACACCCATGTTAGGCTTTACAATGAGTCTTGGATTTTCAAGGTGTTACACCATAGGATTCCCTATTCCTTCGAAAGTATCAAACTTAAGAATCTTGAACCCTTCAGGAAGATTCAAATTTGAATGGATGCACAAATCCTCATAGTTTAGACCAGCGGCATCGGGGATGCTTTTGAATTCTTTCATCGCTTTCCTGATTTAATCCTTTATATCCACTTTCG
Organism: Solanum pennellii; assembly: GCF_001406875.1. NCBI lineage: Eukaryota > Viridiplantae > Streptophyta > Magnoliopsida > Solanales > Solanaceae > Solanum > Solanum pennellii. Next base: position 43,681,869 of record NC_028639.1, on the reverse strand, counting down.
CTTCTTTCTTTGCCCTCCATTCTCTTTCCTGTTCCTCATAGTTATCCAGCTTAGGACCATGCACGTCGTGCTCAGTCGGGATGAGAATATGAAAAGTTGTTCTTTTAGGTAGGGGTGGATCTACGGAAGGACTTTGGGCATTTTGGGTGGTTTGGTAGTTTTGCGGATAAATATGAGGATTGGTATTTTGATTTAAGTGGTGGTAGGGTGTTCGGGGAATGAATGTATTTTGGTTTGGATTATGGCTCTGGTTTTGTGGTGGTGGAGCGGTTTGATGTTGGGTATTTTGAGGATGGGGTGGCATTTGGGTGTGGTTGTTTTGAGGAGGAGGTGGAGTTTGGTAGGATTTGGAAGCATATTGAGGATATTGGGTAGTCAGGTCTATAATGGAAGGATTCTGAGTAGGTGTAGATGTTGATTCATAGCTGGATCAATGCTTAAAGAAGGGAAGTAGATAGAAGGTCTCCTATCAGCAATTTTAGAAGCAAAACCTGTGGAGGCAAATCCTGTCTCCTTTGCATCTCCACCCTTATTTCTGACATCTGTTGCATCAGTTGCATAATCAATTCGTTCTGGTCCGCTATGGTGGGTGGAGACACCATAACGTCGGTGAGACTTACTTCTTCATTTTTGTCTCCTATTACTGCTTTTCCTTTGTATGAATCTTATCTGGGAAAAGAATCTGCGGGACCTTTGGATCTGGTAAAATAAGGATGATCTGCCAGCTTAATCGACACAGATCAGTTTCAAAGTACCTGAGGAGGAAAACAACTCAAAGGCAGGTTTGTCAGTTTAAATTCAGAATGCAAAATGCATAATATCACACATAGAGTAGATAAACACACAAGTTACTTTGTTTGAGGATATCATCAACCCACTAGTAAGGACGGAAAGAGATTTTTTAACAAGCAGAAGTTTGCTTGCTTCTTGGTTCGACACCATCTCATAAAGGCTAAATCAAGTTGAGCTAAGGTCTTCTTGCAGTTGTTCTTTGATGTTCGTTGATCTGGTCTTTGTATCTTCTCGTAACATGAAAGGGGGGAAGAATGAAATTTTTGAAAGATAGGGGCCGGGCCTTGAAAGGCTGCCTACGTATCTGACAAGCAGAATTCAGGCCCTACGTAGATCGGATACAAGATAAAATATTGATTTTCTTTCATTCATTCTGGATGGTTACATGGAAATTGAAAGACAACAACAAAGCTTTAAACATAAAATGATGACTATATCTCATTCATTCTTCTTCTCAACGTCGTCTCAATCACGAGCAATAAACTCGACTCGAATTTTTACCATATCGACAAAGGATTCGACGTCATAGCAAAAACTGAGACATGTTGAGAGGCTATGATCTATAGCATCATGGTAAGCACAAGGTTTAAATATTCCTCCTCCAATGAGATCGAGACCTCTGTCATCATCGTGGAGAGAGGCTAAGACCCCATTCCGAACCAAATCACTGTAGATTTCTAGCACCGTCTGGAACGGCATGAAATAAGGACAAATGAATCGGGTGTGATCACTGGGCCCTGACTGATCATAGGTGAGGAAAGTGTTCCAGCCAAACAAGTGCGGGATGTTCCCAATGTCGATCTGGCTGCAAATTCTCACCTTAAGCTACACAAATTCTTCTATAGTATGACCTCATTGGTTCGGGTGGAAGGCACATACCTTTGAAGGGTTTTTTTTCCCAAAGACTGAAGCCACGTCCTCATGAGGTTTCCACCCTAGATATCATACAAAAAAGCGCAAGACATAACATTCGCTCCCACGCGATGTGTCGGCTCGTAGGCCGAATTAGTGATTCACTTATCTTCTCCTCTCAGACGGCCCAGAAATGGAGGATTATAGACGATTTCCTCGTCAATGTCTTCCTCAATTTCCCTAGGGTGAGTGTCGTCTAGACCACCACTAGCCTCTAGCTCGCGTATAGAGTATTTCCCGTGCATTTTCTAAAGTTTGATGATCATGTTATGGTGGAACGCATTGTTCTTCTTCCTTAATGCATACATTCTTTCCTTCATAGTGATGAATTCCGCCATCTCTGCTGTCAGTTCCTCATTAAGTGATGCATTTTTGGCTAACAGACTTGCGGTTTCCGACTCTATCTATGGTTCTCTTGCTTCCCTTTCTTGAACCCTCAGTCGAAGCATATTTAACTTCTTACTCAAATCCTCTCTCTCTCTCTGCCTCAATGTCTTTCTTCTTCTTCATTTTTGACCCCAAATCCTCATCCAGCGCCGCAGTTGCGGCTTTGTAGACTGATGTGGCAACTTCGACCCTGAGTCCTTCTTCTTTGACCTCTTGAATTTCCCATGTGATTTGTTCTATCTTTCTCTGTAACTCCTCTCCCGTAAGTTCCACCTTGATACTCTTATCCTTTCTGGAGATCGAGTTTTGCTTTTGATTGAGAAACTTAAAACTCGGAAATTTTGGACGGATTTTGTTATTGTGACTTGTATTTTTCTGGAAATTTCTGGAAAGGAGTGTGTTTATGATATCCTCATTCACAGTAACATAGCACATAAGAAGTTAAAACGCATATGAATCGCCTTCTAAACATACAGGGGACCCTTTTGTGCCAAGGGTAGGCCTAGCACATTTGAATGATGTACACATGAATTTGAACCAGATAATCAACCCCCCCAAACAAATTTCACACAATAATACTTAATGTTCACAATGAGAAATAAAGGAACAAAATATGAAGTAACAGACCGACGCAGGGGCCATTTAAATGTACGAAAATGTAATAAAGGCAGGCCCACGCAGAGGCTGAAAATTGACAGTAATACTTATAAAAACCCGCGCAGGGGCGAAATCCACTATGCTATCCCTGACGGGCCTGCTCCTTCGTTGCTCTCCTGAGTATTGTATTGCTGAAACATACATCGTAGTATTAGCAAGAAACCTTCGCCCAGCATCCTTTATCTTTCCAGCTTTCGTATCGCATCCTCTCTATCTTCTCTTTGACCCAGGAATCAAATTCATCATATCCACGTCTTAGCTTTTCCACTTCTTGAGTTTCCTTCTCAAGAGCATCTTGGTTATCAATATATTTGACGTACATTTCCTGGGCTTCACGTTTTACCTCCCTTAACTCGATCACAGCCTTGGCCACCTTGTCTTCTATACTGCAAAAACTCGCGGGATCGAAGAGGAGATTCTTTGTATGTTATCTTTCAACCAAGCTTTTTAAGTCTCATCATATCCGGCGTTGAATCGGTCTGGGGCAATGGTGTCTCAATCCATCCACTTAGCCCCTTTCCACTCTCTCAGCATTTCTAAAACCTAGTGCACTCTATCTTCCCCAATATCGTACACATAGGCGTCATAGTACGCCTCTGGAGGCGTGGTTTGCATCCTCCCAAACTGTCGAAGCACTTGGAAAGGTGCATACGGGCATATTCCCCTAATACCTGGTAAGGAAGCACACGATGTCTTCAGCCTTCTATGACGACTTCTTTTGATATGAAGTGATCGAGTATCCATTGGATATCCTCTCCTCTTAGTTCGGAAAAAATCTGAGCCCATCTACCCCTCGTTCTCTGATTCTTCAGATTTGCCCAAAACAATATATCGATCAAATCTTTGAGGGTATTCTAATTATCCGAAGTTTGCAACTCCCAAGTCCCAGCCCCTTTGCAAAGTGACTCAAAATCCACCACTGAAGGAGTATATTACACCCTTGGAAATAGCGATGCCTTTCCTTGCACTTTCCCAAGGCTCGATACATATCCGACAGAATGACGCAGCTATAGGGTAGTACTTCACTTGTCCTTGAATGTTGTATCCTTTGAAAAAAGTATGTGCGAGTGTTATGACTCGGGTGTTGATACTCAGACTCGGTCCATGTGGAAAGACCATTGTTCCCAACAATGATACAGAAAATGCTAAAGGACGAATTTCGTTCCATTCTCTGTAGGATACCTTGAACTCCTGGTTATATTTAGTGTAAAAGCTTGTGTGCCCGAAACTGACATAGATGTCTCTGAATGCTATGTTAGACTCTTGCCACTAGTAGACAAAATCTTTTTCTAACCCGAGCCAGTCTGTTATATTCTCTACAGAAGGTTTGTTGGGTGTGAATATGTCTTCTTGCTTTCTTGCTCTTCTCTCCAACCCTGTACCCACTATGTCGATGCAGTCTCGAATCTCTTTGATAGTCGGGGTGATCTCCACAGTCCCGAATTGGAATACCATTCTTTCATTATCCTAGTAACCTGTGAGGGCCTCGATCAATTCTGGCCAACCTTTTATGTTGATCAACTCGGTTAGCGCACCCACGTACTTGTTGAGAGTTCTTTTATGATCCCTCTCAAGATGTTCCTATTCGCGCAGTTTCCCTTTTCCTTTAATAGGAATGTGTGAAACCCTAGTTGAGTCATACAAGGAAAGCAGTTTTCCATTCGTCACATTCTTTCCTTATTATAATTCTTCTTCTTTAACAAGGTGTTCCTATTCGCGCAGTTTCTCTTTTCCTTCCTTCAAGTTAGTGAACCTGGTTCACTTTGTCACTATCAAACCAGTTCTGAATATTGTGATGTCATTAGAAGCTTTAGCCAATAAATAATGCTCCTCTTGAACCCTAAAGTACTAAAACCAATTATAGAGGGTCGCGTGGTGATGTTATTAATAATGTGTACGGGCTCTTCCACTCACCAAACCCTTTTTATATTTTATCTCGTTTGTCCTTTTATCCACATCACTAGGGTACAATTCCTTTCATTTGTCTGCTGCATTTCTTCCCTCTATCTCAAGGGTGTATTCCCCCAGGATCCGATTTTCCTTGTCCTATCAATCTACACATGTTTTGCTTCATGCCACATATGACAGACAAGTTTTACCCAATACACCATGATGTTCACAAAAATTGAAAATACAAATGAGGGGCTCTCAAAAATAGTTATGTATTGATTTTAATTAGCAAATTTTTTTGGAAGTTACCAAATTGTCATATTAAAATGTTAGTAGTTTGTCATATGTAATAACAAAAAATATTTGTGGGCTCTTATAAAATATGTTTTATAGAAAACTGGAATTTCATAATTACAAGGGGGACTATTTGAAGACTCCTCCACTACAAATGCAGGTGGAAGTAATAATATCAATCTGAAAATGAATCTTCAACGCACATAAGTGTTGGTATTTGGTCATTATCAACAAAATTAATTTTGTTCAATCTCACACATCCAAGAACTTTCTCCGGTAATTCCTCTGGCTTTTGCGCCTGCATTATTTATCGATGAATTTAAGTTTCATGCACTAACTAATAAAATATACATTATTGAATCATAATGTGACAAGTATTAAGTAATCTACACTGGTAATGTTAAAAAAAATAAAGTTGTACTGTTGATGTAATCAATAAATATATCATCTTAAGCCTAAATCAAAGCTAACTTCCTCAATCCTAATATATTCAATTCTTGCTGATATATTACAAGTAAAAAAAAGGGAAACCTGAATTGTTAGACCAAGATCCAGTATCCCGAATCCTAAACGCTCTCTAAAAGAGTCTAATCCCTTTCTTGCAATGTAGCTGAAGCGATGAATGTCGAGATCAACCTCGAAGTAATTTGGTCCCTGCAATAAACAGAAAAAGGAAAGATAGACTTGATGTTCATGTTCGATGACGTAAAAATATTGCTAAAGTCAAGATAAATAAAGAATTTAAGTTATATGCTCTGGATTGTAAAGACTTTTAGACTATCAATTAAATGTAACCTATTATACTCTATGCTCAGTAGGATAGAGTATCCACCTGATAAAAGCTGTGTTGAGGGCGCGAAAGCACTGGCTTCTCATTGTAAGCATTCAAAAGCTTACTTTCAGTAGCATTTGAAACAATCTCATCTGGATTAACCACTCCAACCATAATCTTCAACCTCTCTCTAAAAGGAACAGACGATTCTCTTGCAAATCCTTTAACCTTTTCCATATCATCCTCAACTAATCTCTGTCGTACGAATATTGAAATGAAAATTTAATACCAAAGCAAGTCATGTTGAAAGTTCTCCGATCCCTACTACCACTTTCATGGAAAGAGACAGATGAAGAATTATATCACTAGGTTAAACCGAACCGACATTTCTACAAGAAATGTAGATGCATAAGAGCAAAATAATTGATATGTCCACAAAAATGTTAAATGTTGAACCCCATAATGTACTAAGAGCCTAAAGGTTGAAGCATCAAATTTGAATTTCTCGATTCACCTCTTGATCATAAAAAAATCTATTTCATGTAATACCAACGACTTAAGAGATCTCATAAAATGTAAGACAAGCTTTTTTCTAATTAGTTAAAGAAAGAATTAGACATTTTTTCCATATCTTCCCAATAATGACATTGAGAAATATCATATTCTAGAAAAACAGAGAAACCATGGAAGCAAAAGACTCATACCAACTGCTACCTACTCGGCGGTAAAAATGGAGAAGCCGTGTTCTGTGAGCTATAAAATTGTTCCATGCAAAGAGTGAAGTGTATCTTATAAGTTTGGCACATATTCATTTTCATATCTTTCAAGTAAGAGAATTTTTTTAGACATGAATGTACCTTGATGCTGTCCTGAAACTGGGGAGAAACGTCTTTGTCAAAAGTTTCAGAAATTTTGAAATATATGACAAGGCTCAAGCCTTCTCCATCACCATCACCAACGAACATTGGAGCGGGATAAGTAGGCAACTGAATATTGACAATTAGTAATGGAGGAAATTTTCCATCTCCTTTTGCAGAGGGAAGCACAAGGTGTTGTGCAATGTGATTTATCTTCTTAGGACACACAAATAAATCAACCCCAGTAGGAATATAAGGAGACACGCTTGGAGCAGGAGATTTTCTCTTGTCACTGCAAGATTTAATCAAGGAAATGTATGGGTAATAAATTATCATTTACAAGATATATTGTCACACTTAAAAAGGATTCCACTTAGGAGTATACCTGAAATAACTATCGCTACGTAGCTTAAAGTTTGAGGGATCAATCTTTGACCAACTTCTTGCACTAAACTTTTCTTCTGTGCAACAAGGAATTTGCAGCCCGGCTCTAGGACGAAAAAGATATTTTTTTGATGCACCTACAATCAGAGATGGATCCAGGATTTAAACCTAATTGGTCCACGATTCTCAATTCTTTAAAGACATGGTTCAAAACTTAGTTATTGTGTTCTTAGGTGAGATTACGACTTAAACATTTGTCCCTCAACCATATGTTTGCTCTCCTATATTTTACATTCTAGAATAAGCGTAAACATATACTTCAGTCTTACTAAACCCCAAGGATCGCCCAAGTCCATATATATAAGCAGATGGTCAGTCCATTCCCAAACCAATATGAGACTCCAACCCACTCTAAATCCCCTTCACGCCTATGCCAAACTATAGTGTGAACAATATAGCATGGAGCCAAACTGGGAAGAAACTTACTGCTACCCTGTAATCAAAAGGAAGAAGTAGTATCTCTATTCATGAATATTGAAGGTACCTATACAATTACAAGGATTCTATAGAAGGGAACATATCAAAATTAATAGAAGGAAATATTCTTAATTTACACCTGTGATTTGGATACCATATTTTGTAACAACAAGAAAAATAATTACAAAGTCACCATCATATCATGATCACAATAAGAATAAAATTACCAATTAGATTCATAAAGAATAAGGAAAACACAGAGATTTCATGGAAAAAAAATGCATGTAATGATTTTTGCCTTTTAGCTTAATTTAAGATGAAAGAATGATATTGAAATTGTAAGTGGCGAGGTACTTACAATATTTATCGTCTTCTTTTCCATCCACAGATGTTTTCTTTAGAGAAAGCCTTATAGTTGATTGCTTTACTTTAGAAACTTGGCCTGATTTCGATGCACTAATGATCTGTTCATTAAAACTCAAGGAAGTAACCAGCTTCGGTAGGACAGTCTTAAGAACATTCTCTTGAGTTTTCTCCAGCATACCAAGTTTATCCTCCTTAACACTATTAAAACTTCCATATGCACGATCCAAATATCTCTTCCTTTGGGCACCAAGGACTTCGTGCTTCCCAAGGGACGGAACTTCATAGCCCTGACCACCTATAAGTGCAAGTCCTTTCGGACTGTTAACTCCATCTTTGAGCAAAAACTTATCTGATCTACTGCCATCTATCTTGAGACATCTTTCGTGGTACTCCTTGTACTTAAGGTTGTTATCCATAAAGCATGATGAAGTTTCATATTGAAGAACCTGTCCAGTTCTTGGGAATCGATCTACAAAAGTTAAAGAGTATAAATAAGCAAAGAGAAATTTAGACGTGGTGTCTATTATGTTGGAAGAAGGGATCACTCTAGCAGCTAATTAGCTAATAGAATATTGATGTCAAATGTGGGTAAAAACAACAGAAAAAAAAAGATGTGCATTACCTCCATAGACGCTACTGAAGTCATCATCTGAGTCAGAGTCAACATTGCTGCATGTATCAAACCAAGCTTCTTCTAGGCCAAGAACTGCAAGCATGTAAATTTTCTAATCACTTTCAAACATTTTGTTTTGGAATAAAATAGTCAATATTAACATAATCTTCATCGTACAGTAAAGATGACAGCTGAATATACTCTTTTGACATTCTTCTCTCAACAAAATAGAATCTGAAAATATTCTTCATATAGGTTTATTTTTAGAATCACATGGACAATATCATTTTTGAGCAGGACCAAGACTGAATATTTGGAATGTATATCAGTGTTTCGATAGATGAAGCCGTCGAGGAAGTGAGGCTTGCCACACAGACTATTCCCAAGAGAGAGAGTTTCAAATATCTTGGGTCTGTCATCCAAGGTAGTGGGGACGGGGAACCTTTGTAGCTCAGTTGTTTGCCTACCTGAACTTCCACCTTGTTGGTGAGGGTTCAATTCCCTACATTGCAATCCCCTCCCCATTTCCCCTTCCCCTACCCCCAATTTATATTTAAAATAAAAGGTAGTAGGGACATCGACGATGATGTCTTGCATCACTTCGGGTGGTGTGATTGAAATATTTGGAGGCTTACCTATGGAATCTTGTGTGATAAAAAGTACCACCTAAACTTAAATTTAATTTTTACATATCGGTGGATTGACTATCCTTGTTGTATGGGGCAGAGGGTTGGCCAGTCAAGAAATCTCAAGTTCAAAAGATGCATGTTATGGAGATGAGGATGTCCAAATGGATGGTATACTCGGAGTTACAAGATTAGGAATGAGGTTATTTGGGAGAATGTGGAAGTGATTTCTATGGTGGGCAAGATGAGGGAAGCGAGATTAAGATGGTTTGAGCATGTGTAGAGGAACTGTGTCAACACCCCAGTGAGGAAGTGCAATAGGTAGGTTGTAGGGGGTACACAGAGGAGTAGAGGTAGGTTGAAAAAGTATTGAAGAGATGTGATTAGACAAGACGTGGCGCACCTTCATATTACCGAGGACATGACTTTAGATAGGAATGAGTGAAGGTCATGTAGTAGGGTGGACAGGTTGTAGGGATAGAGTTTTGTCTTGCAAAGGTTTGGTACTTGGTATAGGATTAGTCCTTACCCTATGTTGTTTATTGTATTTTGATTATCACACTATTTTGTTGTTATTGTTTCTCTCTTGTGGACTTTATATTGTCTTTCTTATTAACCATTATGCTTTTCTTATTTGGAATTAATGCACTTGAGCGGAGGGTCTTTCGGAAACAACCTCTCTACCTCCATGAGGTGGTGGTAAGGTCTGCGTACGCTCTATCCTCCCCAAACCCATTTTGTGAGCCCAGGGTGTGTTTGATTGATCAAAATTTTTTGGGAAACATTTTAGCTAGGAAACTAACAAACCAACTTCTTTTCAAGAAAACATTTCCCTTGTTACTAAACACACTTAGTCTATCTCACTTATCTAATACATATCCTTTTACATTCTTGATATCTTTTAATCAGGTATATTTTCATCAGCCGCAGGCTTTATACAATAGACAATGATCAAAATAATGACGTACCAGTTGCATCTGTTTGAGTATGATGCCACTGCAACTGAGTAAGATGGTATTTGGAATTGGAAACCTCAGATCTTCTAACAAACTCACTAACAGCAATGTGTGGTCCTACATCACTGTTTCTTCTCCTGGTTCCTTCTACAAGAGAGATCAAATTCTTTCCACGGAATTTTCTATGACGGCGACGATGATGATGTCTCTTATTTACTTTGATTGTATGGCCTGGAGTTGACACACAAGCACCCATTATTCTGATTCAGCTTACGAATTTGTTCTGTCCCATGCCAGATTCCAATTACAATTGTGGAACAGAAGAAATAAAGACACCTGGTAATTGAGCAAAAATAAATAGAAATTAATGTCTCATTATTATGATATCTTCATCTAGACCTATAAATGTACCAAGAGCTTTCGAAACAAGAATTTATACAAATTCCATACCTATAGTCACAACAGAGTAGTGATACAACGATATACTGGACTTGCTGGTCTAAAATCTTGAATCCGCCATCGTCCAATAGAATTTTGTGAGTATATTAATAAATTCAAATTAAATGGAGGGATAATGAGTTCAAACTTTTTTCAGTAATTACAAGTAAATACAAACACTTACTTTAAATGAGTACTAACATCTTGAACTAACTATACAGTCTAACAATGGCAATGTTGGGCCAGTATCAAAAGAGAGAACATAGAAAAAGAAGGATAGTTGAATTTCCAAAATTGTACCACACACGCCAATAGGACCTGTGAAATTGCATTAACGCAGGTAAACTTGAATAAGTCCTGATTAAGCAATGTCCAATTTTTCAACAGCATATTGGAACTCATTAATATAGGATAGAAACAGATCATATTTAAGGTTTAGTAGCAGTGGAAAACGACTAAAACTAAGAGTTTTGATACCATGTTCAATTGTGCGAGCATTTCATTTAAAATTTTAACTATTAAAGAGGATACACCATTACTTATTAAATTATATCTTCAAGATCGATGATAAAAGTAGAGAAGTTAGATTGCTCTTTGTTTTCTGACTTGAACAATGTACATGTAATGAAAATTTTATTAAAACAGTAGAATATATTTATCAAGTGAATACACAATTTTGCAAAGAGAACACACTTGAATCACACTAAGATAAAACCTTTAAACAATATAAATGTGTTTGCAAATGAGAATAAACAAAAAAAATAATTGGAGACAAAAGTTAAAATGTCAAAGCAGGGAAGCATGATCAAAGAGGGGACAAGATAAGTTGTTATTTCCTTCGCTTAAGAATGAATTCGTGAGTAATTATGGATGAAATGCACACAAACTAGCAAAATCATGAAACAAACTTTATGTTAGAATAGAAAAAGAATTTGCTAATTTGTTAAGTACATAGTCAACACAAAATCAAATAACAATGTGGAGATCAGAGCAGCATTATGTCAACGAAATATGTCTCAACAAAGAAGAATCGGGGGAAGTGGTCCGGTGGATGAAAACATTATTGAAAGATGATAAAGATTTTTAAAGACTTTTTTCGCGTTATTCCAGTCTCCCCTAATCTTCCGACAAGAAAAGAGGAAAAACTAATGCAGTAGAACAAAAAGTAGATTATATCATGCACAAGCCTTAAAAGCTATACTACATTTTCCTTCAGTTGACTTGATTAATTAATATCTAATAAAGCTCAATAAATGTGTGAATACTTTAAGTGAATCTTTTAGAATACACATTTTTCACCGAGGCGTGGTGGATAGAAGCAATTGTTGTGGAAACCTAATCTGAGATAAAGCACTCTGTCTAAAAGTATGAAAGAAAAGATATAATATGAGCCCAATTGCTCTTCTCGAATGGTTTTACTATGATGGAATAGGGGAGTGGCAGCCAGAGAAAATGCAACAGCATAGAGAGTTTATTTCACTGCGTAAGATACTGGAATCAACCACGACTATCATAAGCGGTTCATTTTCATTCTCTTCTTTTGGAAGAGGAATCAACTAAAGGTGTAGCATGCTTTTCTCTTAGAGAGGCGGGCAACTTATAAAGTGGTCACCTAAAAATTTAATATAATCTTTTAGTGAACTGTTACAGAATACTTGCAAGAGTTGCAACTACATGAATACATACCCATAAAAATTCCACTGTACTATTTCATCTTAAAGCTTAAAACTGCAACACAGCACACTTTTATTTACATCAAAATATTCTCAACATGCGCCCCTTCACACGCAAGGACTTGCTTTTTAGTGACCAAGAATGATGAAATTGATGACACTTGAGAATCAATCCCATGTGACTATCTCATTTAAAATATTAAGTTGTTAAAGAGAGTACACTTATTTTACTTCATTATATTTTCAACACATTCAGTAGGATAAGAAATGCAGTTTCATGATTCAAACCATTATATCAACACTCGGGGCGGAACCAGCAATTATAACAAAAGAAAAATCTAAAAATGCCACATTTGAGAATTAAAACAATTTTTGAGTCATCTTTAATTCATAACATTAGAAGTTAAGGGTGCCTCAATTTATATATACATAGCACATATTTTTTTTAGCTATTAATATAATATAATTTTTAAATGAAGGGAATTCAAAACGATCAATTTGGGAACAAATGGTAATTACCTTAACAAGCGAAGAGGAATAATTGATGAAAGAAGCTTGGCTTGGTTTCTCCCTCTCTTTGGGAAAGAAGAAACAAAAACCAGAAAGAGAGGGAGAGATCAGAGTTCCAAATCTTCTCTGTTTATTTTTAAAAACAAATCTATTTATATTTTGGATATTTTCCCCCTGTTTTATATCAAAAGAATTTTGATGGAGTGATTTTTTAACAAAGATAGAGAGAGAAATGAATGAGAAAATGTAGGGAAGAAGTAAAACGGAACGTTCTTTTAGCTGCATGTGTGACTCTTTGCTTATTTCCTTTCCACTCCATCCATTTTAATTTTTATCCATGCATGCAACCTCTTATCCCCTTTCTATTATATTCACCAAATGTGGTCCATCCAAAATTTAAAGTCCATGTGTAAAGTATGTTATTTAAGCTTGCCCTGCTCCATTTAAATATACTAGTATACCGTACGTTGCGCGGATAATATTAAAAAAATTAATTATGTTATATATTATGTGTTCAAATTTTTTAATGTAAATTAATATATCAATGAGTTATTATTACATACTTCTGAAATGATTCGCCAAGTAATTTTTTCGTACTTCTTCACACACCTTGAATACTTGTAAGTTATTGGGGGGGG
>NC_028639.1:43660533-43668379 GCF_001406875.1 Solanum pennellii | reverse complement strand
TTTGGGGGGGGGGGGGATCAAATATGATACAAATTTATCATAAAATTCTCAAGTTGAGAAGTATATACATCAACTTTAAAATCTAAAATTAATGTTATAAAAGTATTACATAAAAATATTTAAGCATGATAGGAATTTAATTAAAAACATAGCATTTAAAAAATATTAAATTAAATTTTAATATAATAAAAATAATATTAAAATCATTTTCTCAGTCTGTTTATCACTCCACTTAAATGACCTGTGTCATACATTTTCTTTTTTACACAAAATTAAAACAACTAAAACGCTCAATCCATTTACTAATTTAAAGTAAAATTTGAAATAATAAGGAGGCACTTAACTACTCAAAATCCCAACTAACTAACATTATGTCTTTTATTTTTATTTTATTTTTAAATTAATTTTTTAATTCAATGATAAATTATTTTTTGTGTAGTAAGTGATAGTCATATCTTACTGTTAAAACTTATTTTAAGACTATTAATTATAATTAATTATTAGTAGGTTAAGGAAATACTCAAATTGAAAGTCAAGTAGTCTATTGATTTAGTTGTCTATAATTACTTCCTCAAATTGAAAGTCAAGTAGTCTATCGAACGTGTTTGCTATAAAGGAGGAGCCAAATGGAGCAAATATTTAGGCTCAGTCTAACAATAAAATAACTTATTGCAATTAAAATTTTTGTTATATTGTGCATGTTTGATGGTATTTGAATTATTATAAATCGGTTTTTATGTTATTTTTTTGAAAAACAGTTGATGGATAATTACTTTATATAGAAAAATAGATTGAAATTTAACTTTATCAAGTATAGAGTTAGTTTACGATTCAATTTTTTTTTAAAAAAAAAAAATTAATGGTAACTTCCCACACCAAATTCAAAATTCAATAGATTAATTATATTTAGTAAATTTATCTTTATTTGTACACTAATTTTAATAAACTTTATCTTTTAATCTTTTATATATTTATATTTTGAGAATAAAATAAAAATATTTGATGGAAAATTAGTTTATATAGGAAAAAATATATTGAAATTTTTCTTTAAGTAGTATAGAGTTAGTTTTCGATTCAAAATATTGAATGGAAAGTACCATTGATCTTATAAATTGTGTATCGAAAACTAACTCTATATTAGATAAAGCTGTCACATCCGGGAAGCACCCCATAGACGTAACTAGCGTCGTCGTCCTTTCTGAGGACTAAAACTAGCCTCTTAGAATTCGTCATTACATTTCATAGGTTAAGTTAGCGAAAAATTTAAAACTTTTTACGCTACTTCTACATTGAGGTTTCCTTACACCTCTCACTTACACATAATTTATATTTAGCGAGTATACATATACTCCTCGTATAGGAAGCAATACATAGGCTTCTTTTTATTTCACATACATAATATAGCGATATAGATTAATAAGAAGTCTAGAATACGTCTCATATTAAACCATCTAAGTCGAATACAAAATCTTGGGTTCAACCCTTACTTCAATACAATAAAGGCCTCATATAGACATATACAAAGTCAACAAAGAAAGAAAATGAACTAAATTGTCTTTAAGACTAAACAATATCAAATAGCACGATAGTGGCATCATCCTCGAAAAGTGAGGTTCTACCGAACTTGGAGAATAGAATTTCAACCCTTCTTCAATGGCCCTCTAAAAGCTCAACGGCCGAATCCTACATTTGTAGTAAACATTAAAGATGGGTTAGTACACACTTGTACTAAGTATGAGTGTATGCACATAAAATAATTGAAATCATTCTAAAGAGGACATTTGTTCAAAACCATGCTAAAGTACTTTGAAAAGCCTTATGCATAATTAAGAATCCATATAAGCCAATAATCACATAATCCATAAGTTAAAACCATGTATAACACAAGACCAACATCAACAAATATAGTCAAGTCAACATGTATTAGAAATCATAACCTTATAGAATAAGCAAGACCCTTACTCATAACCCAACATTTATCCTACAAGTGCAATAATCATGTAAAGCCCCATGACCCTACTAAATCAAGTAAATCAAACAAAGGATCAGAAGTAATGCCTAACTCAACATAACGTAGCATCAATAGTAGTCATCATCATATTTGTCAATATAGACCAACATCATGTTAATAAATGAAACTAACATCATATAGGACCATCAACACGTAAAGTCAACATATGCATAACATTTACTTTATAAGATCATAAGAGCATAAGAATACAAGAACAATCTCCTAAGGCTTCCCTCAAGGCAAACTAGTGCAAGGCATAGGTAGAGTCTCATACCCCTACCTAGGCTAAGTCAAACCTCTTAAGTCACCCTAGTTAGTGTTTACTTCATTACTTCATTTTACTTTCGGGAACACTTGCCTTAACCGACATAGACCACAAGATCTAAGTGTGAAATCCGGTATTGTAAAAGCTTACACCGATGGTAGGTGGCCTATCGACCAAAGTAGAACCAAACATAAACGTAATTTTCTAGATGAATCCACTAGCTAGTCTTCCTATGGTGGCAACATAGTTATGGAACTAGGAGATATGTATGAACCCTCTACATGTCAATTAGCATTGGAGCCTCATCTCATGATAATCCATAGGGTGAGTGTCCCTCATAGGGGAGTCAACACCTCATATGAAACTATAGGGTGAATCTTCCTCTACGGGTAGCCAAAATCTCTCATTGTCAAGTTCACTCGGTGTTAAGCTAAGTCCCTTTTGAAATGTCTTTCATTAACAATCATAATTTAGTTTAGGTCATAAGAAGATAGCTCCCTTTATAGTCATAGTCATTAGCTCAATATAAATTGCATGAGAACATCCTTTGAATACAATCCTCATATGTGAGATTAGCACATTAATGTCATCGTATCATAGTAAGACACATAGGTAATTCATAACCAACCTTGTATCGTTAATCTTAAGCATAATCTCACAATCACATAGTCAAGACATTTCAATTCAACATCATACCAACACCTACTTAAGCTAATCAAAGACATGCTTCAATTGAACTACATCATCTAGTACAAGCCATCACAATTAAAGTAATGGTTAGGATCATAACGACTTACCAAATCTCCTCAAAAGCCATTATCAATGTTAGGATCATAAAGACTTACCAAATCTCCTTCAAAAGTCATTATTATGGTCTTACCATCAACCAACCAATTACATCCATTCATGGGTGTAGTAACAATAATCAATAGTAATTAACACAAGAACTAGGTCAACTGTAACATCACTATCCCAATTAAAATCAATTCATAACTTAGGGTTAGGGGAATTAGGGTTCATCATGAATTTGATTCAATCCCAACAATACAATACCCTAGTCGATCCATACATGAATTAGAATAGATAAGACAAGTCTAATAATCAATATATTCTTCAATTCCCATCGATTCATAAGCAAGATCCAAGATTTGGAAAATTGAAGAAAGAGACATGATATGCAGATTGCATCAATTAACATCAATTAACCAACAATCTACACTCGGTCATAGGCAATCACAATTTATCATCAATTTGAAGCTTAGAAGTAAACCCATTAGAATAGAAAAACCCATTGAAATTGGGTAATTTGGAAATCAACTTTGAAAGGACCTCTTGGCGAAAGGAATCCCAAGAGTGAAGAAATCATACTTTAATAAAGATTATTCCACGAAATTTGAAGTGAAATCCTAGAGAAATTGACCTTCTTCTTCAAGCTTTCTTCTTCCTTCAATGGAGGATTTTGGGAGAGAGAAAGTAGAGAGAGATGAGAGCTTTTGGATTTTGTTTTTGGGGATTTGGTTTAGGTGAGTGAAAAATTATTTATAAATGACCCTTAGTCTATATATAATCACCCTCTAAATTACCCAAAAGACCCCTCAATTAAATGGGTCTTTTTGTGAAGTCAAAATGCTTAAAATACGATTTAATCGAATCTGGAAAATGGCTCCGCATCGCAAGACTAATTCCCATTTTTATTTTTGAAAAAGTGATATGAGGCAGTAGGGTCCGTGTGGGCTGCGCTATGCGCAACAACCCTTTGAATCTTGACTCACGGAGGCTACTTTGGCAGCCTGCCAACCCATGTTGGGGTCTTCCTCAAGGACCCTTCGGCTGATCCTTGAGGCGTCGTTTTTGGACATTTAGATGCTCTATACCACATTCTACCTAAACAAAGTCTTTTTACAAGTTTTAGAATTCATATGACCCTCTCAGAACTTCACCAAATATAGCGACGTCAACTAGTTCAATTTAGCTAGTTTCCGAATGTCATGGACGTTCTTTGATGTCTTGGCTCTAAAACTTCTCAGATTATTTATAAACATTATTTAGGTCTTTAAAACAGTATCTAAACCTATGTTAGGCTCTAGATTAGGTCTTGACTTTCGGAGTATTACAAAAGCGAAATTTAAAATCAATTTTTTCCTGTATAAACTAATTTTTCATTAAAGTATTTATTTTATTCTCTACATATAAAAATATATATAAAAAAAGATTGAAATATAAAGTTTATTAATTATATTTTTTTAGTTGCAATATGTAAAGAATGATAATTAGTTGTGAAAAGTTCGTTTAAATATTTTATATTAAAAATGATAATTACTCATAAAATAGACTCTATACTTATTTAAAATGTATATAACTTAGATATCGAGTGGAGGAAATATGCAATATGGACAAATAAAATTTAACACCTTTATAATAGAATCTCATTTCACAATGTACATATCTTAAATTTCATTTAAATTAATAAAAAAAATTATCAATATTAAATTTTTATAAATAAAAGATTTTGAATATTAAGTTATAAATAATTATTAATTAATCTAAGTATGTATTACTATTTGGATGAAAGACAAATGTTTTCAATATTTACAGTTTTCCATTCTTTCTCTTTTAATAATTAATAATAAAAATTAATAATATTATGCTTTTCCTTTTTAGTTTTTATTGTAAAAAATAAAAGTATACTTATTATAATAACTAATTATGATTTGAGAAAGAATAACTTTTACGCATTATTAAAAATATTTGTATGAAAATGAAACAATTTTTTTTATTAGAGTGAAAAACAAAGAAAATGAGTCTATACATTTACAAAATTTGAAATTTTTTTCTATATTAGTAAAATATTAGAAATGTGTTTAAGAATATGAGTACCTTTACATATATGGAAGTATATCCAAATGTATGACTTTCATCTCAACTTCACCACAAGTATATAAAATTTGGTCTTTTCAACCTCAAACATTCTTCCTCAATCATTTTCTTTTTTATTGTAATTTGAATATGATTGATATTTCTTTATTCTAAGAAGTTAACTATATGTTATAAATTTATTGCAACTCATCAATTATAAACAATATCAAGACAACACATAAATTAGAATCAAACTCTCTAAATTGAAACTAAGTACAATTCATGTTATGAAATATGAATCATCTTGTTATCCTTTCTTACTTATGAACTTGTTACTTGCATTTATTTTTTCCCCTTTTTTCTGTTTTCTTCTTTTATTTCCTTCTTTCTATAATTCTCTTTTATCTGTTTGTTAAATTGAAAAGAACAGTTTTTTTAAACAAATTTTAGTAAGGATTTATATAAATACATAAATTGCATGACGATGTAGATCAACTTTCAATTTATAATTCAAACTTCCAATTCATATAAAAAATTAAATGAATAAATTTAGAATGAAGAAAATGAATTCAAGTTTGAATATAAGAAAAAAAAATATTAATCCGTAATATGATCATTACTCATCTGCATATAAATTTCTTATTCTTCACCTACATATATTCAACACCAATATTACTTGATCCCATCTTCATTAAATGATCCACTTTCTTTGATTCTTTTAAAAAAACAAATTGATCATCTTCAAGATCTAGAGCATTCAAAATAAAGTATAGTTATTGATAATGTAGCAACATAACAAAAGAAAAATAGAGGAACTATGAAAATACTTACCTTCCCATGAATGAATGAGGAAGAAATGATTTGACTCTCCTTTATTGAGATGCATTTTTTTTCACTAGTAAGATTAAAAAAAAGACTGACTGAATTATATTGTTAAGTTTACTGAATGATACAATTGAATTTTTTGGGAATAGGAAGTTAAGCAAGTGGTTGAGGAATTTTAGGGACAGTTGTTTGTAGTTGAAATTTTTTATTTTAATTTTTTTTTTTAAAAAAAAATTAACAGAATTAGATAAATTTAGAGATTGTGTAGAAGTGGGTGTGGTATAGTGTATTGAGCAGTTTTTAAACAACAAATAAAATTTAAATTAATTAGTAATAATATTTTAATAAGAAAATAGATCAAAATTTCTAATTGGTTACATAAGTTTTTTATATGTTGAATTTTGTTTTAAAGAGTAGATGTTTATATAATAAAAATTTGTTAAAGTTTTAAACTATTATTATTATTATTATTATTATTATTATTATTATTATTATTATTATTGTTATTTGTTTTTCTTTAAATGAGGAGATTGTGGAAAGATAGTTAAAATTTTAAAAATACCTTTCCACAAAAAAAGGACCACACACGTTACTTTGTAGAGCTTTTCTTAAATAAATAATAAATACATATCTTCAGTTATTCCTTATTTCTAAAACTATTTTAAATCAATTTTTAAAAATAATTTTAATTATTTAAAATTTTGATTTTTGTGGTGCCAAGAGCACAAACAAGGATTGAATTGGTTGTGGTACCTTGTAGAAATATGATATTTGGGTCTAACTCGACCACAAAATTAGGGAGAAGGTGTTGGGTTTTAAAAGGTGTGAGTGGAAAATGAAGAGTTGCGACTTTTATGAAGAGTTGTGACTTTGATGAAAAGTTGCGACTTTATTAAGAGTTGTGACTTTTATGAAAAGTTGTGACTTTCATGAGAGGTAATGCCCTTTGCAAAATATTGTGACTTTTCCATAGGTTTGTGACCTTTTCGGTAATGAACAATAAGAACCTTTTGACACTATCCTTTGTTTTCTATAAATTGAGGGATTTCCTATCATTTAAATAATAGAATTTTTTTGGACTTATTCTACTACTAAATATATTATTAAAAGCGTACTTTATTGCAGTTGAGAGGTTCACTGACACCGTGATTTTAGGTACCGATACACCAGCGAGTAAGATCGTTCTATTCTGGGAGGATATATTTCGTTAACCTCGAGTACTTGAGTGGAATAATTTCCTAAAGGGAACATTGTGCATTCAATGAGCTCGATCTGAAAATACTCTTTGAACTTTGTTGTTCTAACCAAGTTCTTCAAAGTTTTGCTCTAAGTATCTTAGGAATACAAGATAAACAACAATCTTAAGAAAATTAGTAAACTATTGGTATTTCTTGTATTCTACTAATTGAGGGAAACAAATCATGGATGTACAGATTAATGCAATACTTCTCCAGAATTCGCTGTTTTGTTTAGCAACGTCGAAGTGAGAATTGAAGAATCGGTGGTATTCATGTCAAGATTACACCAGGTAACCTTCTTATTATTTATCTGTCACGACCCAAAACGGGTCGCGAGTGGCACCCACACTTATCCTACTATGTGAGCGAACCGACCAATCCAATTCCCAACGTTTCAACCATAAATAACAAAATATAATGCGGAAGACTTAAAACTCATTAATGAAAATCGATTAAATAACTTATAAAAACTCAATACTTATTATTCCCAAAACCTGGAAGTCATCACCACAAGAACATCTATCCTCAAATTACTAATCTAAGAGTATCTAAGAAGCTAAAATAAGTAAAAAGCTAGTCCATGCCGGAATCTCAAGGCATCAAGACATGACGAGGAAGATCCAGTCCAAGCTAGAAGCAATAGCTCACCCT